>NC_069504.1:1159217156-1159408938 GCF_027579735.1 Bombina bombina
ATACACATACATACATGCATACATACACACATAGATACACACAGGCACATGCATACGTACACACATACATACATGCATACATGCATACATACACACATAGATACACACAGGCACATGCATACATACACACACACATACATGCATACATACAAACATACACACATAGATACACACAGGCACATGCATACGTACACACACACACACACATACATACATACATACACATACATACACATACATACATGCATACATACACACATAGATACACACAGGCACATGCATACGTACACACATACATACATACATACATGCATACATACACACATAGATACACACAGACACATGCATACATACACACACACATACATGCATACATACAAACATACACACATAGATACACACAGGCACATACATACTTACACACATACATAGACACATACATACACATACATACACATACACACACACATACACAGACATGCATGCATACGTACACACATACATACACATACATACACATACACACATACATACACATACACACACACATACACAGACATGCATGCATACGTACACACATACATACACATACACACATACATACACATACATACATGCATACATACACACATAGATACACACAGGCACATGCATACGTACACACATACATACACATACATACATGCATACATACACACATAGATACACACAGGCACATGCATACGTACACACATACATACACATACATACATGCATACATACACACATAGATACACACAGGCACGTGCATACACACACACATACATACACATACATACACATACACACACATACACAGACATGCATGCATACATATATACATACACACATAGATACACACACATATACTTACATCATTCAAGCCGGACTTCAGCAACTGTGAGTACCTAAAGAGGGGTTAGTGTTAGTTTTTTTTGGGGTGAGGTTTTTTTAGATTAGGGTTTGTGTCATTCTAAAAGAGGTGAATGCCCTTTTCAGGGCAATGGGTAGATTAGGTTTTTTTAGTTAGTTTTTTTTTATTGTGGGGGTTTGTAATGTTAGGGGGGGGTTTGTTTTTATTTTGTAGCAAAAGAGCTGATTTCTTCAGGACAGTGACCTACAAAAGGCCCTTTTAAGGACTATTGGTAGTTTATTATAGATTAGGGTTCTTATATTTTGGGGTGATTTTTTTTTTAAAAATGGGGTATTAGAATAGGAATAATTTTTATTCTTTTGTATAATTAGTTTGTTGTTTTGTGTAATTTTGTTTACTTTTTGGGGTGTGTTTTTTTGTTTGTTTTTAGAATAGCCATTTTTTTTTTTATATTTAATGGGCAGCAAAAGATCTGAATGCCCCAAAATAAAAATAAAGTTAAAAACCTAATCTACCCATTGCCCTTTTCATGGCAATGGGTAGATTAGATTAGGTTTATTATTATTATTATTATTATTATTATTATTTTGTGGGTTTGGGGGGGTGGGGGTTTGTAATGTTAGGGGGTGTTTGTTTTGTTTTGTAGAAAAAGAGATGATATCTTTAGGGCAATGCCCTACAAAAGGCCCTTTTAAGGGTCCTTGGTAGTTTATTATAGATTAGGGTTTTTATTTTGGGGTGTTTTTTTTTTTTTTTTAAACAGGGTATTAGAATAGGAATAATTGTTATTGTTTTGGATAATTTCGTTATTTTGTGTAATGGTAGTTTTTATTATTTTTTGTAATTTTAGTGTTTTTTATTTTTTGTAATTTTAGTGTTTTTATTTGCCTTAAGGCATCTTAGGTTTTATTTCACAAGTAAATTTGTATTTATTTTAACTAGGTAGTTAGTAGGTGGGTTCTGAAAATGGTGGGTGGTGAAAGAATCCAGTGAAGGTCTGGAAACTGCTCCGCATATCCGCCTTTGCTGTGGATAAAGATGATGGACCCGCCTGGAAGAATACCTTCTCTGCCGGACTTCAGGAACCGTGAGTACCTATTTGGGGCTTTAGTGTAAGTTTTTTTTTTTTTATTTTATGGACAATTTTGAAAAAGAGCTGATTACCCTTTTAAGGGCAGTAAAATAGATCTGAATGCCCTTTTAAGGGCAATGCCCATACAAATGCCCCTTTAGGGGCAATGGGTAGTTTAGGTTTATTAGTGTTAGTTTTTTTTTATTTTGGCGGGTGGCCGGTTTTAATGTTAGAGGGGGGCTTAGTATATGTTTAGGAAAAAGAGCTGTTTAACTTAGGGCAATGCCCTACAAAAGGCCCTTTTAAGAGCTATTGGTAGTTTAGATTAGAATAGGATTTTATTTTGGGGTGGCTTTTTAAAAAAAAAAAGAAAAAAAAAAGGGATATTAGATTAGGAATATTTCTTTTTTGTTTTGGATAATGCAGTTTGTTTTTTTCTGTAATCTTAGCTTTTTTATTTGTTGTAAACTTAGATTTCTTTCTAATGACACAGTGAGTCTACGGATCATCATAATTACTATTGGGAATATCACTCCTGACCAGCAGGAGGAGGCAAAGAGCACCACAGCAAAGCTGTTAAATACCACTCCCTTACCTACAACCCCCAGCCATTCTCTTTGCTTGTATCAGTTGCATGGAGGGGTAAAGTTAGGGTTTTGATTCTTCAATCAAGAGTTTGTTATTTTTAATCAGAGCAGGTTTGCTCTGTTGTCCTGGGGTGTAGCTGTAGTCCATGTCAGTCTCTTCAGTAAAGCAGTAGTGGCTTTTAAGCATTTGGGTACTTGTGGGGTATAATCCCCACTGTGCCTCCCTATCATTTTTTTTTTTGCTGCCCTTATTTTCAAATGCCTCTGTCTTCTGCCTCTGTCTACCTGGCTGCTGTTAAATGTCCCTTTAATTCCTGTTAGACTCTTTGGTAATGTCTTCTGTCTCTGTCTACCTGGCTGCTGTTAAATGTCCCTTTAATTCTTGTTAGAATCTCTGGTAACCATTTGCCCTGTCTCCATCTTGTCTACCTGTAATCATTTTATCATATACTTTGTCTAATTGTAATGCATCCTGCCCCCCCCCCTCTAATTTGCAAGTGTGTAACTCTTGGCTAACCCAACTACTTTTAATCAGCTGCACAGAATTATTCCATCCATTCTGAGTCTAAGTGGCTCTTTGATTAAAAGTGGCAGAGGTAATCACTGGAGTTAGAAACTAGAGGTTGAAACTGCAGACTAACTAACAGGTAAACTTAATAACTATACTTCTACACAATGCTTTCTATGCCTTTTCTGCTCTCTCTGTCTGCCCTTCTCCTAAAAATCACTGCATGTCCCTATAACAACAATCCCCATACTATCCATATCTCCCCCTCCCTTCTCTCATCCCCTATGCTGTCCTCTCATGAACTACTTTGTTTCCTTAGAAACTCTTCCCCCTCTAACTCTCCTGTGTCTAATCATTCCCGCTCCTACAAATCTCACTCTCACCTTCTGTCACTCTCACTGCTACTACTGCTTGCTGCTGGTGACGTCTCTCCTGTGTCTAATCATTCCCGCTCCTACAAATCTCACTCCCACCTTCTGTCACTCTCACTGCTACAACTGCTTGCTGCTGGTGACGTCTCTCCTGTGTCTAATCATTCCCGATCCTACAAATCTCACTCCCACCTTCTGTCACTCTCACTGCTACAACTGCTTGCTGCTGGTGACGTCTCTCCTGTGTCTAATCATTCCCGATCCTACAAATCTCACTCTCACCTTCTGTCTCTCTCACTGCTACTTCTGCTTGCTGCTGTTGACGTCTCTCCTGTGTCTAATCATTCCCGCTCCTACAAATCTCACTCTCACCTTCTGTCTCTCTCACTGCTACTTCTGCTTGCTGCTGTTGACGTCTCTCCTGTGTCTAATCATTCCCGCTCCTACAAATCTCACTCTCACCTTCTGTCTCTCTCACTGCTACTACTGCTTGCTGCTGGTGACGTCTCTCCTGTGTCTAATCATTCCCGATCCTACAAATCTCACTCTCACCTTCTGTCTCTCTCACTGCTACTTCTGCTTGCTGCTGTTGACGTCTCTCCTGTGTCTAATCATTCCCGCTCCTACAAATCTCACTCTCACCTTCTGTCTCTCTCACTGCTACTACTGCTTGCTGCTGGTGACGTCTCTCCTGTGTCTAATCATTCCCGATCCTACAAATCTCACTCCCACCTTCTGTCACTCTCACTGCTACAACTGCTTGCTGCTGGTGATGTCTCTCCTAACCCTGGCCCTGCAGCAATCACCAAACTTTTACACTCTTACTCCGTCTCCCACTGCAAAAACTTTAGGTCACGCAATACCAACAATCTCATCTTCACTAACACACAGTGCCTATCCCCTCTCTTTTCTTGTGCCCTCTGGAATGCTCACTCTGTTTGTAACAAACTTACAACTGTTTACAACCTGTTTGTTTCCAAAGCTTTTAACCTTTTAGCAATTACTGAAACCTGGCTATCTTCCTCTGACACTGTTTCCATTGCTGCTCTCACTCATGGTGGTCTTCACTTTAGCCACACACCTAGGCCAGGTGAGAGACATGGTGGCGTGTGTTGGCATCTTACTCGCCACCTCCTGCTCCTATCAGTACCAATTTCCATTTCCATCTCTCTCCTTTTCTTCCTTTGAAGTCCACTGCATCTGCCTGTTCTCCCTCCTCTCTCTCAGAGTGGCAGTTATCTATCACCCCCCTGGACCAACCTCCCAATTCCTTGACAACTTTGCTGCCTGGCTTCCTCACTTTCTCTCTACAAATACACCTACCCTAATTCTGGGGGACTTCAACATCCCTATTGACAACCCATCTGCCCCTGCTGCCTCTAAACCTCTCTCACTCACTAACTCCTTCGGCCTCTCACATCCACCCTATTTCCTACTCACCGTGATGGACACTCAATTGATCTGGTATTCTCCTATCTCTGCTCTCTCTCTCTGATGTTGCCAGTCGACCATTTCCCATCTCAGACCACCATCTGCTCACCTTTAATCCCCATATAGATGCTAAACCTACTTCCCCCTCTCGCCCCTGCACCAGTAGAAATCTGCACACTGTGGACCCTCCTCAACTCTCCAATCTTATTCATATACGCCTCTTCCACACTTCCACGATATCCTGCCCTGACCTTGCTATAACCCACTATAACAATACTCTCTTTGCTGCACTTGACACTCTCGCTCCGCCCCAACTTCGCAAAGCCCCATGTCGTCAGCTCCAGCCCTAGCACGCCCAACAAACACGCCACCTACAAAAATGCTCATGCACTGCTGAACGGGCCTGGAGGAAATCCCGCTCTGAACCCAATTTCCTGCACTATAAGTTAATTATTTACTCTTACACCTCTGCCCTTCGCTTAGCTAAGCAAACATACTTCTCTTATATCCACTCACTCTTCAAACCCTAAAAGACTCTTCTCCATTTGCAACTCTCTCCTCTACCCACCTGCACCACCCCCATCATCAGCATTCAGTGCTCAAGACCTTGCTGACTATTTTTTCAATAAAACACTTGCCATCCGAAGAAACATCCCAACACAAACCTGCAATCTCCCAACTCCGCTCCCAGTCACCCCCTCTGCCACTCTCTGCACCCTCCTCCCAACCACTGAGAGTGAAGTGGCTTCCCTTTTGTCTTCCTCACACCTCACTATCTGCCCACTTGACCCTATTCCTTCACATCTAATTCCCCCTCTGTCTCCCACCCTCACTCTTACTCACATATTCAACCTATCTCTTTCTACTGGCTCATTCCCTGCCTCCTTCAAACATGCAAAGGTCACCCCCATCCTCAAAAAAAACCTCCCTTGACCCTAACTCCCCTGCAAACTACCGCCCCATATCACTGCTCCCGCTAGCTTCAAAATTCGCCTAACCCAATTCCTGTCCTCCAACTCATTGCTCAACCCCCTGCAACCTGGCTTCCGTCCCCAACACTCAACTGAGACTGCCCTCACCAAGGTTACTAACAATCTCCTTTCTGCTAAAAATAAAACAAAGGCTACTACTCTCATCTTACTTAACCTCTCTGCTGCCTTTGACACTGTTGACCATCCACTTCTCCTATGGACTCTCAGCTCTCTTGGGGTCTGTGACACTGCCCTCTTCTGGATCCACTCTTATCTCTCTAACAGATCCTTCTCCGACTCTGTCCTGGGTCCTCTACTCTTCTCTATTTACACTTCTTCACTGGGTAAACTTATCAACAGCTATGGCTTCAGCTATCATCTCTATGCTGATGATACCCAGATCTACCTTTCCACCCCTGCACTCTCTCCTTCTGTCAATTCTCACATCAGCGACTGATTATCTGGCATTTCCTCCTGGATGGCCTTTCACCACCTAAGAATAAACATGTCCAAGACCGAACTACTTTTAATTCCCCCCTCTAACTCTACTCCAGTTTCTAATTTTTCTATCACTGTTGGCGGCACCACTATCTCCCCATCACCCCAAGTCCGCTGCCTCGGAGTCACACTTGACTCAAATCTGTCCTTCATTCCCCACATCCAATTGCTCTCTTCATCCTGCCGCAACCACCTACGCAATATCTCCAAAATTCATCCATTTCTAGGTGCTGAAACTTCTAAACAGCTAATCCACTCTCTGGTAATTTCCCGACTTGACTACTGCAACAACTTACTAACTGGCCTCTCTCTCTCCTGCCTTTCTCCCCTCCAATCCATCCTAAATGCATCTGCCAGGCTAATCCACCTCTCTCGACGCTCTGTTTCTGCTGCACCTCTCTGTGAGTCCCTTCACTGGCTCCCCATTCACAACAGAGTTAAATTCAAAATTCTCACCCTGACCTACAAAGCTCTTACCAATGCTGCCCCACCCTACCTGTCCTCACTCATCAACAAATATACTCCTGCCCGCCCCCTAAGATCCAAAAATGACCTGCTTCTTGTGTCCTCTACCATCACCTCCTCTCATGCTAGACTACAGGACTTCTCTTGTGCGGCACCAACCCTCTGGAACACACTTCCTCGTGCTGTCAGACTTGCCCCTAACCTCTCCTCCTTTACACATTCCCTAAAGACCTTTCTGTTCAGGGAAGATAATCACCCGACTTATTAACAATCTAACTTCAGTTGCCCTCTATCTCCTCACTAATATCATTCTCACCTTTGCAGTCCCCACCTCCTGTTTCCCAACCTCCTACCCATCTAGATTGTAATTTCCCACGGGAATAGGGCCCTCAATTCCCCCTGTATTTTGTCTGTAAAATTTTGTCTTTTATCGTATTGTTTCTCCATTGTACTGTTATCCTTGTACCCATGGGCAGCGCTGCGGAATCTGTTGGCGCTTTATAAATAAATAATAATAATAGGTTTACTTAGTCTTTTTTGTTTTTCCACAGGTCCGTGTGAGGGATGAAGCCTTTCAAACCTTGTGAGCTGCCCTGCTGCTGGGCAGACTGTGATAGAGGTAAGTGCTACTTTTATTTTTCTGATGGAGGAGCTCAGAAAGGTTTTTGGCACTTATGGAGTTAATTTGGGGATTTTTTTCCTGTTTATGTGCAGGTTTTTTAATATGGCAGTGATTGTTTTGTGTGTGGGGCACTGTGAGAGGATGGCTCTGTTAGGAGTGCTGTTTTAGCTCTCCTTATTTTGGCTCTGTTTGTTTAATTTTTTTATAAGAGAGTATGGTCTTCTCGTTTTTAGCGTGTTAAGCTCTTTCTGTTTCTCCCGGCGGCTGTTTGGATTAGTATAATGCTGGCCGGAGGTGGTAAGGCATGCCCACGATGGGCGGAGTTTCCTTGGCGTTAGTTTTCGCGCGCTTTTCCTTTAGTTCTTAGGAGCTGCGGAGGTGAGGGCGTTTTGTTTTAGTTGCGGTCAGCTTGTTTCTAGCATGGGCGGATTGGGTGCTGTTTTTCCTTGGAGTCCGGATTTATTTGTTTGTTCCAGTGGGAGGAGGTCAGGTAAGCACCTCAGCATGGTTTTGTTGAGGTGTAGAGGTGTGCTGCAGGGGTCCTGGGTTCATTGTTTGGTGTTTTAATACTTTTCGGTTTTTCTTCTTAAAGGGATCATAACGGTTTTTATTTTAATATAACATATTTTCAAAATTTTTATTTTTATTTTAGACTTGTGTGTTTGAGATGGACCAAGAGGACTTGCAAGCTGTTACTTGCAATCTATGTCTAGATGCTAATGTGGAGCCTCCTATGCCTCTCATGTATAGAGAGAACATTACATTACAGGGATAGGCTTTTTGATTCAGAGCCTTCATTTTCTAAGGAGAACGTTGTTCAGGAGTCTCCTGTTCAAGCTGTAGCACAGCTTTCTCCCCAATCATCCCAATCTCAATCCTCTTCTCATGCAGTGCCCTGCGTTTCGTCTCAGGTTGGTTTTCTTTGCAGGATATGGCTACTCACATATCTTCTGTTGTAGCTGAGGCTTTGTCTGCTTTTCCTGTATTGCAGGGGAAGCATAAAAGGAAGTATAAGGTTTCTGACTCTGTTGGAGTTATGTCAAATGTTTCTTCCCATAGGTCTGAGGAGGAAGATACTTCAGTAGCGTCTGAGGGTGAAATTTCAGACTCTGATAGTTTAATTCCTACTGCTGATTCTGAGGTGGTTTATTTCAGATTTAAGCTGGAGCACTTCCATTTGTTACTTAGGGAGGTTTTGGCTACTTTGGATGACTGACTCTACGGTCATAGTTACTCACAAGAAGGCTAGTTTTTTGAAGTTTCTTCCATTGCGGAAGTTTTTCCTGTTACAGATTGTGTTTCAGAGATTATTACACGGGAATGGTAGAAGCATGGAATTCCTTTTTCCCCTTCTCCAATTTTTAGAAAGATGTTTTCGCGGATTCTATTAATGAATCTTGGCAGATGGTTCCTAAGGTAGAGGGAGCTATTTCCACTTTGGCCAAGAGGAGCACTATTCCTATAGTTGTTCTTTTAAGGATCCCATGGATAAGAAGTTGGAGGCTTTACTTAAAAGGATGTTTGTTCACCAGAGGTTCCAATGGCAGCCTGCTGTGTGTATTGCTACGGTTACCAGTGCGGCTGCATATTGGTTTAATGCGTTGTCTGATTCTATTTAGCAGGATATTCCTCTTGAGGAGATTCAGGATAGAATTATGGCTTTAAAATTGGCTAATTCTTTTATTGTGGATGCTTCTTTACAGGTCATCAAGTTGGGACTTGGGAGCAAAGATTTCCGGCTTTGCTGTTTTGGCACGCAGGGTCTTATGGTGAAAGTCCTGGTCTGCGGATGTATCATCTAAATCTAAGCTTTTATCCATCCCTTACAAGGGTAAGACCTTGTTTGGGCCGGGTTTGGCTGAGATTATTTCTGATATTACGGGAGGGAAGGGACATTCTCTCCCTCAGGATAAGAGAAATAAGCAGAAGGGTCGTCAGAGTAATTTCCGTTCCTTTCGTAACTTCTCTGGTAAGTCTTCCTCTTCCTCCTCCAAGCAGGATCAGTCCAAGCCTTCTTAGAAGTCCAATCAGTTCTGGAGCAAGGGGAAGCAATCTAAGAAGTCTGGTGCGGACTCAAAGTCAGCATGAAGGGTCTGCCCCCGATCAGGGAATGGATCATGTGGGGGGCATGCTTTCCTTTTTTGCTCAAGCCTGTGTTCGAGATGTTTCAGATCCCTGGGTGGTAGATATTGTGTCCCAGGGAGTTCAGAACTTTTCCTACCAGGGGCAGGTTTCTTCTCTCCAGGTTCTGTAGACCAGATAAAAAGAAAGGCATTCTTAGGTTGTGTTCAGGATCTTTCCGACATGGGAGTGATCATTCCGGTTCCAAATCAGGAGCAGGGTCTAGGTTTTTATTCCAATCTGTTTATCGTTCCCAAAAAAGAGGGAACTTTCAGACCTATCATAGATCTCAAGTGTGTAAACAGTTTTCTCAGAGTTCCATCTTTCAAGATGGAAACTATTCGGTCAATTCTTCCTTTGGTTCAAGAGGGTCAATTTATAACTACAGTAGATCTGAAGGATTTGTATCTGCATATTCCCATCTACAAGAAACATCACAGGTTTCTGAGATTTGCTTTCCTAGACAAGCATTTTCAGTTTGTGGCTCTTACTTTTGGTATTGCGACAGCTCCCAGGGTGTTCTCAAAGGTCCTGGGTGCATTACTGGCGGTGCTCAGATTGCAGGGGGTTGTGGTAGCTCCTTATCTGGATGACATTCTAGTTCAGGTGGCATCTTTTCAACTAGCAAGCTCCCACACGGAGTTGTTGTTGTCTTTCATGCGCTCCCATGATTGGAAGGAGAATTTAGGTAAAAGTTCCTTGATTCCGGCTGCAAGAGTGGTATTCTTGGGAACCATTATAGATTCTCTAGAAATGAAGATTTTTCTGTCAGAGGCAAGGAAATCATAGATGTTCAATTCTTGTCTTGCTCTTCAGTCCTCTCCTCGGCCGTCGTGGCTCAGTATATGGAGGTTATTGGTCTGATGGTTTCAGTCATGGACATCATTCTGTTTGCTCGGTTCCATCTCAGGCCTCTGCAGTTATGCATGCTGAGACAGTGGAATGGGGATTATACGGATCTGTCTCCAAGGATTGTTCTAGATCAGGCTGCAAGAGATTCTCTTCTGTGGTGGTTGCATCAGGATCTTCTCTCCCAAGGAACCTGTTTTTGCAGGCCTTCCTGGGTGATTGTGACAACGAATACCAGTCTGCTGGGTTGGGGAGCTGTCTGGGGTTCGCTGAAGGCTCAGGATCTGCGGACTCAAAAGGAATCGGTTCTTCCCATAAATATTCTACAATTGAGGGCAATCTACAATGCTCTTCTGAAAAATTTCGAATACTATACAGATATGATAGATGCTAAAACAACAAAGTGTACAGAATGACTAGAATAATTCGAGAAAGGTACTCCCCTCTAGTGCGACCGCTGCCTTCTATCAGTCTCTCCCAAAGGACTGGTTATAGATAAGTAGATATAGGATGTAGAGGTGCAGGTATTAATGATGTATCCTTTTTATGGTGTTTGCACACTGAGGAGTAAAAAACTTGACTTGTGATTTGTAGAAATTAACACCAAATTATTTGTGCAGTATACTTATTCCAAAAAATTCAGAGTTCAGCCTCTTCAAAAAGGGTTATAACCAGGTTTGCCCATTCTTTAAATTTACAGATATCTGCAAACAATGAAGGTCACACTGAAAATGGCCTGGCCTCAGTTAGCTTCAGCCCAGTTTATCAGATTTCAGTCGGACAACATTACGTCAGTGGCTTACATCAATCATCAAGGAGGAACTCGGAATTCCCTGGCCATGATAGAGGTAACGAAGATTATGCAGTGGGCGGAGACTCACAACTTGCTGTCTATCTGCGATTCACATTCCAGAGGTGGACAATTGGAAAGCGGATTTTCTGAGCAGACAGATTTTTCATCCGGGGGTGTGGAAACTTCATCCGGAGGTGTTTTCTAGTTTGATTCTCAAATGTGGCATCAACCGGAGTTGGATCTTATGACATCTCGTCACAATGCCAAGCTTCCGAAGTACCGATCGAGGTCAAGGGATCCTCAGGCTGTACTGATAGATGCTCTAGCATCCTTGGAAGTTCAGTCTGGCATACCTGTTTCCTCCGTTTACCCTTCTTCCTCGGGTCATTGCTCTGATTCGACAAGAGAGGGCGCCTGTGATTCTCATTGCTCCAGAGTGGCCTCGCAGGATCTGGTATGCAGATCTTGTGGAGATGTCATCCTTTCCTCCTTGGAGTCTTCCGTTAAGTAAGGACCTTCTACTTCAGGGGCCCTTCCTTCATCCAAATCTCGTTTCTCTGAAGCTGACTGCTTGGAGATTGAATGCTTGATTTTATCTAAGCGTGGGTTTTCTGAGTCAGTTATTGAGACTATGATTCAGGCGCATTAGCCTTTGACTAGAAAGATCTATTATAAGATATGGCGTAAATCTGTATTGGTGTGAATCCAGAGGCTACTCTTGAAATAGTCAGGATTCCGAGGATTCTGTCTTTTCTCCAGGAGGGTCTGGAGAAGGGTTTATCTGCAAGTACCCTGAAGGGTCAAATTTCTGCTTTATCTATTTTGTTGCACAAACGTCTGGTGGATGTCAGGGCTTGGTTAGAATCCGGCTTATGTTTAAGTTTGTGACTCCTCCTTGGAGTCTTAATTTAGTTCTTAGAGTTCTCCAACAGGCTCCATTTGAGCCTATGCATTCTTCGGATATTAAGTTGTTAACCTGGAAGGTTTTGTTTTTGTTTGCTATCTCTTTGGCTCGAAGAGTTTCGGAGCTGTCAGTGTTGCAGTGTGAGTCTCCTTTTCTTATTTTTCATTCTGATAAGGTAGTTCTTCGTACTGCTCTAGGTTTTCTTTCCAAGGTTGTTTCTGATAAGAATATTAATCAAATTGTTGTTCCTTCTTTGTGTCCTAATCCTTCTTCTCATAAGGAACGTTTGTTGCACAACCTGGATGTAGTTTGTGCATTAAAATATTATTTGCAGGCGACTAAGGATTTTCTCCAGTCTTCTTTATTTGTTGTTTTTTCTGGGAAGCGTAAAGGTCAGAATGCTATGGCTACTTCTCTTTCTTTTTGGTTGAGGAGTATTATTCGCTTGGCATATGAGATTGCTGGTCAGCAGCCTCCTGAGAAAATCATGGCTCATTCCACAAGGGCTGTTTCTTCTACTTGGGCTTTCAAAAATGGTGCTTCTGTAGATCAGATTTGCAAGGCTGCCACTTGGTCATCTTTACACACTTTTTCTAAATATTATAAATTTGATACTTTTGCTTCATCTGAGACTTCTTTTGGGAGAAAGGTTCTTCAAGCAGTGGTGCCTTCTGTTTAGGTTACTTGTCTTGTCCCTCCCTTATTATCCGTGTCCTCTAGCTTGGGTATTGATTCCCAATAGTAATTATGATGATCCGTGGACTCACCGTGTCATTAGAAAGAAAAGTTATGCTTACCTGATAAATTTGTTTCTTTCTTGACACGGTGAGTCCACGACCCGCCCTTTATTTACAGACAGTTTATTTTTATATAAACTTCAGTCACCTCTGCACCTTGTATTACTTCCTTTCTCCTTTCCCTTTGGTCGAATGACTGAGGCTTGTGGGTAAGGGAGTGCTATTTAACAGCTTTGCTGGGGTGCTCTTTGCCTCCTCCTGCTGGTCAGGAGTGATCTGTGGACTCACCCTGTCAAGAAAGAAACAAATTTATCAGGTAAGCATACTTTTTTTTTTTTCTGTAATTTTAGGATTTTTTTCTTTTTTACATTTTTAGGTGTTTTTTAAAATTATTTAGGTTTTTAATTATTTTAAAATTATAATTTAATTAGGGTGGGGGTGTTAGGTTAGGGGTTATAGTTATTAGTAAAAATACTGGGTTCTGGGTGTGGGTTGGCGGCTTAGAGGTTAATTGTTTAAATTAGAATTTTGCATTGTGTTTTTTTTGCAGTTTAATACTTAATATGTTAATTAGTTTATTTGCATTTTATTTAAATAGCAGATTATGAGTTCATTTATAAATGATACATTACGATCTTTGTGTTTGGCGGTTTAGTGGTTAATAACTGTACTAGGTAAATTGCAATGTGGGGGGGTTCTCGGATTAGGGGTTATTAATTTTATTATTATTTGTGGTTTTGGGGGGCATGGCGGTAGTATGGGTGCCTTTACAGTTTAGTGCATAATAAAAAAAATTATGTAGATTGCAATGTGGGAGATTCTCAGATTAGGGGTTATCAATTTTCTTTTTACTTGCGATTTTTTGGGGATGGTGGAAATATTGGTTTAGAGGTGTCAGGTTTATTATTAGGAGGTGGATCAGTCTACACATTATTTATACAGTCACAATGCATAGTGACTATATAAATAATGTAGACACCGATACTACAATAATAAGCAGTTGTAATATATATATAATGTACATATTGACACTTTAAATAATTTAGCATTTAGCAGTATGTATCTAAAGGAAGTGTATGTATAAGTGTCAGTTTGTACATGATTTATATAAATGCTTATTATTTCAGTGTCAGTGTCTACATTATTAATACAGTAACTATGCATTGATACAGTATAAATTATGTGTGGGCAGAGTTACAGAAATTGCCGATCGCAATTTCCAAAAATATTTTACGGGCATAGGAATTTACATATATGTCAGTGTCAATAAAATACTGCACGTTTGTGGAAAGCCACGCTTCTCACTTGAGGCAAATTGTGTGTGTCGCTCACGACTAACCACTCCCCTTGCTTGCGCTGTTTTGTCGGTTCAAATATAAAGTTTTTACATTGTCTGAAAAAGCAGTCTGTGAGGAGAGTTTCTGTAGAGAGAGGTCACATTGTTTTATAGCGGAACATCGTCTTTTGTTTAATTTTTTAGCATTATTAGCTATTCCATCCTAAAAGCTTTTATAAAAACTATAGAGAAGCCTGCTGTTTTTTTAATTTTTAACAGCTTTTTTCAAAGCTTTAGTTGTGATAAAAAAACAAAGCAAAAAAAAAAAAACACATTGGACATTTCACCTCAAAAGCTTTTTAGAAAGCGAAAGAAAAGGAAGCTAATTAATGCTATAAAGCATTTTTTAAAGCTATAGTACTTGAAAAAAAAAGTCTGTTGCTACATAAGTAGCCCAGTTAAATAAAAGATATAATAATTTATATATATTTATATAAAGTATACTCTTTATATATAAGGTATACTATTTTTTTAAAAAAAAACAAACAAAAAAATTGAAAAATATTTAGTAAAGTAGTTTTTTTTCAAATTGGTTATTTCAACGGTAGTTTAATTAATATAAGAAAGACATAGCAAATAGGGGTTGCTACATCTGTAGCTTATTTATATTAAATAGAGATTTATGTAATTATTTAAAAAAATATAATATATTAAGGACAGTAGTCTGTCCAAATAGGTTTACACATATAACTTTAGATTTATTAAATATATTTAGGAATTCAGCTAATCAAATAAGGTGTTTCTACACCTGTTAATTTATATATATAGATAAAAGCAGCATTGCTAAATACAGTGTTGTTACATCTGTAGCTTTATTACATAAATACATCTGTAGCTTTATTACATAAATACATCTGTAGCTTTATTACATAAATACATCTGTAGCTTTATTACATATAATATATTTTGGATATATTTAGGACAACAGTCCATCCAGATAAGGTTGTCACTATACCTATCAGTTATATATATATTTTAAATAAGTTTGGCAAATAGGGTGTTGCTTGACCGGTATATTTATTATATATATAGGCTGTAGAATTATTTATATATAGATAAAAGTAGTTTTCATAATCCATTTTGCTACTTTGGTAGCTTTATTATTTTCAATATATTTAGGACAGCAGTCCATTCAAATAAGGGTGTTGTTATACCTGTAGGTTAATTATATACATAGAATGGTAGATCATCCAAATAGGGTTTAACGAGAACTTTAGCTTGATTTATATATATTTAAAAGCACTTTTTTTAATATACAGTGTTGTTACTTTTAGAAAAGTGTCAGGGTTTTGATCTCCCTGTGGAGGTGCGCTCACGGATGCAGATATCAAAATGAGAAAATGTCCAAAATAACGGCAGCTCTTCCAAGGTTTTCGGGTACGATGAAGAGATCTATAGTAGAGATAAGAAGGCGCCAAACATAGGGTGATAACGTCACTACCTGGAAGCACACTCGGGTAACAGATAGAAGGGATACTTACAAACACAGCGGCACCACGATGTGCCTAGCAAAACAGACCGGGACCTCAACCGTCGCCCGGAAGACCAACCAATGGCGTACACCAAGCCTCCCGCAGTCACATGAGTAGTGTGGCCAATCACGAACCCTTAGGCTCACACACCTTTCTTCCAAGTTTCCGAATAGGCTAAACAGCAACAGTGTAGACAAACCAGGTGTCCCATACACTGCAATCTCTGGAAATTGATTGGTTAGGATATAAGGGTAAAGAGATAACCCACTCCAGCGAGGTACTATAAAAACAATTTATTTAAAATGTCTTTAAAATCAGCATCGCGTTTCTCGGCCACGCAGGGCTGTTTCATCAGGCTTTAATCATTTGTTACTTTTGTAGCTTACTTGTTATATAAATAAAATATTGCTTATACATTGAAATAAGGGTGTCTTTACACCTGTAGGTTCAATATATATATTTAATAAATAAGTGTGACCATATAGGGTGTTTGTACACCTGTATATTATATATATATAGTATAGTAGATCACAGAAATAAGGTTTTACTATACCTGTAGCTTAATTTAAATATATATAAAAACAGATTGTTCAAATACAGTGTTGCTACTTTTATAGCTTAATTATATAAATTAAATGTTGTTTAAAAACTCAAATAAGGATATTGTTACACCTGTTGGTTTTATATATATCTATTTGACATATCCAGTTTTGAGTCATGGTAGTTTTATCTCGGGTAAAAAGTTCTGCAGATGTCAAACTAGGCCAAAATAAACTTTCATGATTCAGATAGAGCATGTAATTTTAAACAATTTTCCAATTTACTTTTACCACCAATTTTGCTTTGTTCTCTTGGTATTCTTAGTTGAAAGCTTAACCTAGGAGGTTCATATTATAATTTCTTTCATGTAATTGGCAAGAGTCCATGAGCTAGTGACTTATGGGATATACAATCCTACCAGGAGGGGCAAAGTTTCCCAAACCTCAAAATGCCTATAAATACACCCCCCACCACACCGACAATTCAGTTTTACAAACTTTGCCTCCTATGGAGGTGGTGAAGTAAGTTTGTGCTAAGATTTCTACGTTGACATGCGCTTCTCAGCATGCTGAAGCCCGGTTCCTCTCAGAGTACAGTGAATGTCAGAGGGACGTGAAGGGAGTATCACTTATTGAATGCAATGGTTTTCCTCTAGGGGATCTATTTCATAGGTTCTCTGTTATCGGTCTTAGAGATTCATCTCCTACCTCCCTTTTCAGATCGATGATATACTCTTATATACCATTACCTCTACTAATAACTGTTTTAGTACTGGTTTGGCTATCTGCTATATGTGGATGGGTGTCTTTTGGTAAGTATGTTTTTTATTACTTAAGACACCCCAGCTATGGTTTGGCACTTTATATTTAAAGTTCTAAATATATGTTTGTACTTATATTTGCCATGATTCAGGATCATCAGTATATTTCCTTTTTGCAGACTGTCAGTTTCATATTTGGGAAATGCATATAAAAAAAAAATAATTCTTACCTGAAGTTTTCAAATTAACTCTCTTTTCTAAATTGTGGGCTGTTAGGCTCGCAGGAGCGCAAAATGCTATAATTTATTGTGTCATTCTTATCGCGAGACATTTTTGGCGTGAGAATTACGTTTGTTGACGTAATTTCGTCATTTCCGGTGTCATAGTTGGCGCTGAGTTTTTTAACATGGTTGCGTCATCTATGACGCTCGTGTTTGTTGCAGACATTTTTGTTTAAGACATTTTTGTCAGTTGTGGGTGTCATACTTGGCGCCAAACTTTTGACATTATTTAAGACTTAATTTATTTTTGCTTCTTTTTTCCAGAGGCTTATTTTGTTTTGCATTCTTTACCATTCCTGAAACTTTCATATAAGGAAATTGATATTTTGCTTTATATGTTGTTTTTCTCTTACATTTGCAAGATATCCCAAAAACTGTTCCTGTATCAGAAAACACTGTTGGATTTCTGCTGACTGATATCAGTCCTACCAAAGCTAAGTTCATTTATTTTAATGTTATGAATTTTATCTTTAGTTGTGGTTTGTAATAAGTTATCATGATAAACTTTTACATGCAGAGTCCATTAGTATTAAGGCATTGTCTATTGCTATTCTTTTAACATCTAATCTACTAGTTATACCTGGGAATTTATAAGAATATTTTTCTGATTCTATCCTAAAGGCTTTGTCTGCCATCCCGCCTTCTAATAAAATGTAAACTTCTCATTTAGTTGATGAATTTTCAAATGACCGACAACATACTGAATTATCCTTCTCTGATGAGGATTTATCTGATTCAGAATATCCTCATCAGATATTAACACTAACAAATATACTTTTTTTAAATGGAATACATTCGTTCTTTGTTGAAAAAGTGTTGATTATATTGGATATTGAGGAGACTAGTCCTCTTGATTTTAAGGCTAGCTAACATTTAAATTCTGCTTATTAACCTCCTGTGGTTTCTTCAGAGTTTTTTTTTCCAGTTCCTAATACTAGGGAATGGAATAGGCCTGGTACTTCTTTTATTCCTTCTTTAAGGTTTTAAAATTGTATCCTTTACCAGCAGTTAGTTTAGAGTTTTGGGAAAAGATCCCCAAGTTAATGGGGCTATCTCTACTCTTGCTAAACATACTACTACTATTCCTATGGAAAATAGTATTTATTTTAAAGATCCTTCAGATGGGAAACTTGTATCTTTTCTAAGGAAAATTATTTTATTTTCAGGTCCTTTTCTTAGGCCTGCAATTTCTTTGGCTGATGTTGCAGCTGTTTCATCTTTTTTTGGTTGGAAACTTTAGCGCAACAAGTATCGGATTATGATTTGTTTAGCATTGTTAACTTGATTCAACATGCTAATAATTTCATTTGTGATGCCATTTTTTGATATTATCAAAATTGAGGTTAAATCTGTGTCTTTAGCTATTTTAGCTAGAAGAACTTTGTGACTAAAATCTTGGAATGCTGATTTGATTTCTAAATCCAGATTTCTATTTTCTTTCCTTCCAAGGTAATAATTTATTTGGTTCACAGTTGGATTCAATACTTTCAACTGTTACTGCGGGGAAGGGAGTTTTTTTGCCTCAAGATTAAGTTCTAAGGGTAAATCTTAAGCTTATATCCGTGTTTGTTCTTAATAAGGAACAGAAACCTAATTCTTCCCTAAGTAATATGTTTCTAATTGGAAGCTTTCTTCAAAATGGAATGAATTCAAGCCATTTAAGAGATCAAAGCCAGCCCCCAAATTCGCATGAAGGTGCGGCCCTTATTCCAGCTTAGCTGGTAGGGGGCAGGTTAAGATTTTTCTAAAGTTGTTTGGTTCAATTCAGTCCAAACTTCTTAGATTGGGGTACAGAATAAGATTCAGAGTAAGACCACCTGTGAGAAGTCTTTTTCTCTCTCACATATTCCAGCTATCCCAGTAAAGGCTCAGATTTTCCTGAAGTGTGTTTCAGACCTGGAGTTATCTGGGGTATTCATACCAGTTCCGTTTCAGGAACGGGGTCTGGGGTTTTATTTAGAACTATTCATTGTCCCAAAGAAAGAAAATCTTTTGAATTGTCATGTAAGAGTACCATATTTCAGAATGGTGATTATAAGGTCTATTCTGCCTTTTGTTCAGCAAGGGCATTATTTACCCACAATAGACTTACAGGATGCATATCTTCATATTCTGTTTCATTCAGATTATTTTCATTTTCAGAGATTCTCTTTTTTAGACAAGCATTACCAATTTGTTGCTCTTCCTTTCTAGCCTAGCGACAGCTCTAGGAATCTTTTCAAAGGTTCTCAGTGTTTCCTTATTTGGACAATATCTTGGTACTTGCTCAGTCTTTTCATTCTGCAGAATCTCATACGAGTCAACTTCTGTTGTGTCCTCAAAGACATGGTTGGAGGATCATTTTACCAAAAGTTCCTTGATTCCTCAGACAAGGGTCACCTTTTTTAGGTTTCCAGATAGATTCTGTCAATGTCTTTGTCTCTAACAGACAAGAGACAATTTATATTGTGTTTAGCTTGTCGGAACCTTCAGTCTCTATTGTTTCCTTCAGTAGCTGTTTCAGTTTGATTCTTCTGCTTATATTTTCAGTTTTTTTCATTATAAAGATTAAAACTTTTTGATTTGGGTTGTGGATTAATTTTTCAGCGGAATTGGCTGTCTTTATTTTTCTCCCTCCCTCTCTAGTGACTCTTGTGTGGAGTTCCACATCTTGGGTATTTGCTATCCCATACGTCACTAGCTCATGGACTCTTGCCAATTACATGAAAGAAAACATAATTTATGTAAGAATTTACCCGATAAATTCATTTCTTTCATATTGGCAAGAGTCCATGAGACCCACCCTTTTTATGGTGGTTATGATTTTTTTGTATAAAGCACAATTATTCCAATTCCTTGTTGATGCTTTTTGTTCCACTACTTGGCTATTCGTTAAACTGAATTGTGGGTGTGGTGGGGGGTGTATTTATAGGCATTTTGAGGCTTGGGAAACTTTGCCCCTCCTGGTAGGATTGTATATCCCATACGTCACTAGCTCATGGACTCTTGCCAATATGAAAGAAATTAATTTATCAGGTAAGTTCTTACATAAATTATGTTTTCTTAGACCTTGAAGGCAACCTCTTTTCAGAATGCATTTTAACAGTTTTTAGTTAGTTCATGTGTTTCATATAGATAACACTGTGCGCGTGAAGTTATCTGGGAGCAGGCACTGATTGGCTAGACTGCAAGTCTGTCAAAAGAACTGAAACAAAGGGGCAGTTTGCAGAGGCTTAGATACAAGATAATCACAGAGGTTAAAAGTATATTATTATAAATGTGTTAGTTATGCAAAACTGGGGAATGGGTAATAAAGGGATTATCTGTCTTTTAAAACAATAAAAATTCTGGTGTAGACTGTCCCTTTAAAGTCATAGACGGACAAGAACAAGGCTACTTATTAACTGGAAGTGATGCCTGTTTTACTAAAAATGTTGTTTACAACGAAATATACTCAAAGTAGACATAATTTGAAGAGCAGCAATTTTGGATATATTTAGGACAGTAGTCCATTCAAATAGGGTGTCACTACACCTGCAGCTTATTTATTTAAAATAAGTGTGACCAAATAGGGTGTTTCTATACCTGTAGTTTATTATTATTATTATTATTATTATTATTATTATCATTATTATTATTAGCATTATTATTATTATTATTATTATTATTATTATCATTATTATTATTATTATTATCATTATTATTATTATCATTATCATTATTATTATTATTATTATTATTATTATTATTATTATCATTATTATTATTATCATTATTATTATTATCATTATTATTATTATTATTATTATTATTATTATTATTATCATTATCATTATTATTATTATCATTATCATTATTATTATTATCATTATTATTATTATTATTATTATTATTATTATCATTATTATTATTATCATTATTATTATTATTATTATTATTATCATTATTATTATTATCATTATTATTATTATTATTATTATTATTATTATCATTATTATTATTATTATTATCATTATTATTATTATCATTATTATTATTATTATTATTATTATCATTATCATTATTATTATTATTATTATCATTATTATTATTATCATTATTATTATTATTATTATTATTATTATTATTATTATTATCATTATCATTATCATTATTATTATTATTATTATCATTATTATTATTATTATTATTATCATTATTATTATTATCATTATTATTATTATTATTATTATCATTATCATTATCATTATTATTATTATTATCATTATTATTATTATCATTATTATTATTATTATTATTATTATTATTATTATCATTATCATTATTATTATCATTATTATTATTATTATTATTATTATATATAAAATATGTTTGATTTATTTTGGACAGCAGTCCATAAAAATACAGTATTGCTACACCTGTAACTTAAATATTTATATAAAAGCAAACTTACAAATTAGGGTGTTGCTACATCTGTAGCTTACAAAATAAATAGACTGCCCTCTGGGCAAGCTTATCAGCTAATAATAATAATAATATAGTTCTGCAGATGCGGTTGTTGTGTTACTAATAAAGATAATCAAAGTAATAATAAAAAAGATAATAATGGGGCGGAGTCAACTGCTGATATGGCCAGTCATGTTCCTAAGTAGCTCTTGACTCATATAACTAATTTCAAGGGTTAATGTACTAAACAGCTTTCAAAAATCAACTGGAAAGACCCTAGATCTTAAAAATCCTTAAAGCTGCTGCTGAAAACAGTGAATCTGACAGTAACCGTGCCATCGGCTTCTACTATTTTCTTACTCTGCGCAAAGTCATGCGGTAAGAAGCGCCATTTCATATTATGGATGCTCTACCTTAAGAGACTTCCATACATCATAAGCCAAAACTCTCGCACCCCCTCCCCCCCCTTGGACTCCGGGTTAAAGAAACAGTTTTTATTACTGTGTATTCATCCTATCCACCTCAACTCGCAGCATGGAGGAAGGTTGTTATACTAAGATTCAAAATCTAGTTCAAGAGCTAGACAAACAGATGCAGGGCTGCTTTGAAGAGCTCACACATATAGTCAAAACCCAATATGTGGAGTATGTGGGCAGAGCACTTGTGGAGGGCGTTAGCAGAGACGTCATGACACAGCAGATAGAATCCCAGATTGCAGAATACTGCTCTGATCAAATGGAACCATACACTTTGAGAGGTTTGCGACAGAGGGGAGAAGCTACCATGACACTTCCCCTGCTCAAATGGTAACAGGCCCACAATCACATCACAAATGGTCTTAACGCTCCAGCGTAACACTCCAGCGTAACTAGTGACTCCTTCTGCTGACACTAAGGATGGTGCGACCGCCCCCCCTAGTAAATAGCAGCAGTGTATCCTCTATATGGAGTGGTGGTGTTCCAACTCTACCAGCCCAAAAAAGGCAAAGAGGCTCCTGGCAAAGCGCTGGTAGCTTCCGAGGACATTTGAGGTCTTACGTCTCCCTGGATTCACCAACCGCCAATAATCCTAGCTTCTTGTTTGTGTTTGGCCTGAAGCATTCTCCCTTTACGTCATCTCAGACTCTCCTACATTATGCGCTTGGACTTGGGCAATTCCAGAAGACAGGTGTGGGCTGAAAGTACTGACCTTAGCATTTATACATGACGAGGAACCCTGTTACCTACTTCTTGCAGAGACTTCTTATAATAACATATCTGCCCTATAAAATTCCCCTCAGATTACCATGAGAGCATGAGCACTCTACTTCCACCATTAGCAACATCAAGCCTTGTTTTTACATATCAGTGAGTGTGACCCAGGATAATCATTGCTGCATAATCTACCAACTACTATTTGACAGGCAGACGCTGCATCGTTTATGAGTAGGGCCCTACAAACCTTGCACATAGTCGCTATACGCAATGTTTTTGGGATATGCAGTTTTCTTTTACAAAAACCTGGCTTACTTCTCTGGTTTGAATAGCCCTGAGATAATAATATTGTTGGGGCATCTTATATATATATATATATTTTAGTATATAAGGTTAATGACGGATGTATAAACAGTTAATTGTACATTAAGGGTGTTTTTATGATAGTTTTATTTAAACAGATATCCACATACCAACGATAAGTTCTGACTATTCTAAGGAGGCTTAAACTTAGAGATCCCAGCTAAGCCTATCCTGCACCATTATACATGCTATTTTTATTAGCCCTTCAGGGAGCAGAGGCTCAGAATTAGATTAGTGAGCATTTCTTGATATATATGTCACAAATGTTTACCTTACATAATGTTTAGTAGTATGAAGTTGTTACGTACAGTATATTTGATCATTTTTGCTATTGCTTCTTTATATTGCATATTTTCTGAGTTACTCATCCTGCCAGCAGGGTTCCCTATATATTGCTATGTGTTGAATGGGACAGATATGATAGGTGCACTATGCTTTACTCAACATGATGGGGGCTCCTAACTTTGTTAGGTATCTGAAGTTATTTATATTTCATCCGCCAGAATATCAAGTGGACTCTCTCCTGTACACGTAGTATTATTATATAATATGTTGACTGGGTTGTAATACCATGCCAGTAGCGAATCCCTTATGTTCATGGAACTGCATAGAAGGTTAGCACTGGACCTCAGACTCACAGGGAATGTCCAGCAAGTTTTATTGCATTCCTGAATCCATCTATTTATATTTGTATATTCCGAGTCATAATTAAGATTCGTTGTTGCTTTACATATTGTTTGGGTTGTGTGGCTGCTTTAGTTAATAACCCTGCTCACTCATTCCAATAACTTCACTAATATAAACATCTCTGAGCAAATAGCATTGTTAGAATGTTTATCTATATATTAATATTTAGCGATTATGTTCAATGAACATACTATAAAGGGTTCACTACAGTCGTCTCCTTCACGACAGGTCTGCATTAAAAGATATATCTTTATTAAGTACCAGGTCCCAACATATACACTTTCCTATTCTTAAGGTTATAAGGAAAAGTCTCCTCAGAAATACCAACTGGTTTTCCCCTAAAAGGTTGCTCGTTCTTTTCATGTCATAGGCCTACAGGATGCAGAAGCCTGATTTTAGCTTAATGAGCAAGTTAGGAAACCAAAATTAAGGACTTATGTGCCACAAGTGCTTATTTCTTTCATGTAATTGCCAAGAGTCCATGAGCTAGTGACATATGGGATATCAATACCCAAGATGTGGAGTCTTCCACTCAAGAGTCACTAGAGAGGGAGGGAATAAAAATAAAAACAGCCATATTTCGCTGAAAAAATTAATCCACAACCCAAAAAAATAAGTTTATTTTCATTTTTGAAAAAGAATAAACTTAAATCAAAAGCAGAAGAATCAAACTGAAACAGCTGCCATCAAAAAGGTAGAATTTAATAAATGTATGCAAAGAGGACCAAGTCACCGCTTTGCAAATCTGATCAACTGAAGCTTCATTCTTAAAAGCCCAGGAACTGGAAACTGATCTAGTAGAATGAGCTGTATATCTCTGAGGCAGGGATTTACCTGACTCCAAATAAGCTTGATGAATCAAAAGTTTCAACCAAGAAGCCAAGGAAATAGCAGAAGCCTTCTGACCTTTCCTAGGACCAGAAAATAAAACAAATAGACTGGAAGTCTTCCTTAAATCTTTAGTAGCTTCCACATAATATTTCAAAGCTTTTACCACATCCAAAGAATGCAAGGATCTCTCCAAAGAATTCTTAGGATTAGGACACAAGGAAGGGACAACAAAAAAAGAAGTCTGCAAAACTGCCTTATCCTGATGAAAAATCAGAAAAGGAGACTCACAAGAAAGAGCAGATAGCTCAGAAACTCTTCTAGCAGAAAAGATAGCCAAAAGGAATAACACTTTCCAAGAAAGTAGTTTAATATCCAAAGAATGCATAGGCTCAAATGGAGGAGCCTGTAAAGCCTTCAGAACCAAATTAAGACTCCAAGGAGGAGAAATTGATTTAATGACAGGCTTAATACGAACTAAAGCCTGTACAAAACAGTGAATATCAGGAAGTATAACAATCTTTCTGTGAAATAAAACAGAAAGAGCGGAGATTTGTCCTTTCAAGGAACTTGCAGACAAACCCTTATCCAAACCATCCTGAAGGAACTGTAAAATTCTAGGAATTCTAAAAGAATGCCAGGAGAATTTATGAGAAGAACACCATGAAATGTAAGTCTTCCAAACTCTATAATAAATCTTCCTAGAGACAGATTTACAAGCTTGTAACATAGTATTAATCACTGAGTCAGAGAAAACTCTATGACTTAGAACTAAGCGTTCAATTTCCATACCTTCAAATTTAATGATTTGAGATCCTGATGGAAAAACGGACCTTGAGATAGTAGGTCCGGCCGTAACGGAAGTGGCCATGGCGGGCAACTGGACATCCAAACCAGATCCGCATACCAAAACCTGTGTGGCCATGCTGGAGCCACCAGCAACACAAAAGACTGTTCCATGATGATTTTGGAGATCACTCTTGGAAGGAGAACTAGAGGCGGGAAGATGTAAGCAGGTTGATAACACCAAGGAAGGGTCAGCGCATCCACTGCTTCCGCCTGAACATCCCTTAATCTGGACAGGTATCTGGGAAGTTTCTTGTTTAGATGAGAGGCCATGAGATCTATCTCTGGAAGCCCCCACATCTGAACAATCTGAGAAAAAACATCTGGATGAAGAGACCACTCCCCTGGATGTAAAGTCTGGCGGCTGAGATAATCCGCCTCCCAATTGTCTACGCCTGGGATATGCACCGCAGAGATTAGACAGGAGCTGGATTCCACCCAGGCAAGTATCCAAGATACTTCTTTCATAGCTTGGGGACTGTGAGTCCCACCCTGATGATTGACATAAGCCACAGTTGTGATATTGTCTGTCTGAAAACAAATGAATGGTTCTCTCTTTAGCAGAGGCCAGAACTGAAGAGCCCTGATAATTGCACGGAGTTCTAAAATATTTATTGTTAATCTCGCCTCTTGAGATTTCCAAACCCCTTGTGCTGTCAGAGATCCCCAAACAGCTCCCCAACCTGAAAGACTTGCATCTGTTGTGATCACAGTCCAGGTTGGGCAAACAAAAGAAGCCCCTTGAACCAAACAATGGTGATCTATCCACCATGTCAGAGAGTGTCATACATTGGGATTCAAGGATATTAATTGTGATATCTTTGCATAATCCCTGCACCATTGATTCAGCATACAAAGCTGTAGAGTTCTCATGTGAAAACGAGCAAAGGGGATCGCGTCCGATGCTGCAGTCATGAGACCTAAAACTTCCAGTCATGGACACTGAATCTATTTGGAAGCCTAAAAAGGTGACCCTTGTCTGAGGAATCAAGAAACTTTTTGGTAAATTGATCCTCCAACCATGTTTCCGAATAAACAACACTAGTTGATTCGTGTGAGATTCTGCAGTATGTAAAGACTGAGCTAGTACCAAGATATCGTCCAAATAAGGAAACACCGCAATACCCTGTTCTCTGATTACAGATAGTAGGGCACCCAGAACCTTTGAAAAGATTCTTGGAGCTGTTGCTAGGCCAAATGGAATAGCAACAAATTGGTAATGTTTGTCTAGAAAAGAGAATCTCAGAAACTGAAAGTGTTCTGGATGAATCGGAATATGAAGGTATGCATCCTGCAAGTCTATTGTGGACATATAATGTCCTTGCTGAACAAAAGGCAGAATAGTCCTTATAGTCACCATCTTGAAAGTTGGTACTCTTACATAACAATTAAAAAAAATTAGATCCAGAACTGGTATGAATAAATTTTCTTTCTTTGGTACAATGAATAGGTTTGAATAAAACCCCAAACCTTGTTCCTGAAGAGGAACTGGCATGATTACCCCTGAAGACTCCAGGTCTGAAACACACTTCAGAAAAGACTGAGATTTTACTGGATTTACAGGGATGTGTGAGAGAAAAAATCTTCTCACAGGAGGTCTTACTTTGAATCCTATTCGATACCCTTGAGAGACAATGCTCTGAATCCAATGATTTTGGACAGATTTTATCCAAAAATCCTTGAAAAACCTTAATCTGCCCCCTATCAGCTGAGCTGGTATCAGGGCCACACCTTCATGCGGATTTAGGGGCTGACTTTGGTTTCCTAAATGGCTTGGATTTATTCCAATTTGAGGAAAGCTTCCAATTGGAAGCAGATTCCTTGGGGGAAGGATTGAGTTTTGTTCTTTATTCTGACGAAAGGAACGAAAACGGTTAGAAGCCTTAGATTTACCCTTAGGTTTTTTATCCTGAGGCAAAAAAACTCCTTTTCCCCCAGTGATAGTTGAAATAATAGAATCCAACTGAGAACCAAATAAATTATTACCTTGGAAAGAAAGAGATAGTAATCTAGATTTAGATGTCATATCAGCATTCCAAGATTTAAGCCACAAAGCTCTTCTAGCTAAAACAGCTAAAGACATGGATCTAACATCAATTTTGATAATATCAAAAATGGCATCACAAATAAAATGATTAGCATGTTGCTGTAAGCGAACAACGCTAGATATGTCAGAATCCAATTCGTGTTGCGCTAAATTTTCCAACCAGAAAGTTGATGCAGCCGCAACATCAGCCAAAGAAATAGCAGGTCTGAGAAAATGACCTGAATATAAATAGGCCTTCCTTAGATAAGATTCAAGCTTCCTATCTAAAGGATCCTTAAAGGAAGTGCTATCTTCCATAGGAATAGTGGTACGTTTAGCAAGAGTAGAAATAGCCCCATTAACTTTGGGGATTTTTTCCCAAAACTCTATAGATTTTGCTGGTAAAGGATAAAAAATTTTAAACCTTGAAGAAGGAATAAAATAAGTACCTGGCTTATTCCATTCCCTAGAAATCATATCATAAATAGCCTCAGGAATGGGAAAAAACCCTGGGGAAACCACAGGAGGTTTAAAAACAGCATTTAAATGTTTATTAGACTGAACGTCAATAGGACTGGTTACCTCAATATCCAAAGTAATTAACACTTCTTTTAATAAAGAACGCATATACTCTATTTTAAATAAATAAGTAGATTTGTCAGTGTCAATGTCTGAGGAAGGATCTTCTGTATCAGATAGATCCTCATCAGAAGAGGATGAATTATTATGTTGTTGGTCATTTGAAATTTCAACAGCTAAATGAGAAGTTTTAAAAGACCTTTTACGTTTATTAGAAGGTGGAAATGCAGACAAAGCCTTCAGAATAGAATCAGAAACAAATTCTTTAAAATTTACAGGTATATCATGCACATTAGAAGATGAAGGAACTGCAACTGGCAATGTACTATTACTGATGGATACACTACCTGCATGTAAAAGTTTATCATGACAACTATTACAAATGACATTCGGTGGAATAATTTCTACAATTTTACAACAAATGCACTTAGCTTTGGTAGAACGGATGTCAGGCAGCAATGTTCCAGCAGAAACTTCTGAGACAGGATCAGATTGGGACATCTTGCACAATGTAAGAGAAAAAACAACATATAAAGCAAAATGATCTATTTCCTTATATGACAGTTTCAGGAATGGGAAAAAATGCAATAGCATAGGCCTCTGATAGAGAAAAAAAGCAAGAGGCAAACATACAAGGGGTATTGAAATAATGAAAAAGTTTTACGCCAAGTATGACGCACAACATAACGTAAACTTTTTTGGCGCCAAAAATAACCGGAAATGACACACTCGCGTCACTAATGACGCCTCCATGTGAAAGGTCTCGGCGTCACGTATGACGCCGGAAATGACGAAGTTGCGTCATAAACGTACATTTTCGCACCAAGAATGAAGCAATAAAGTTTAGCATTTGACGCACCCGCGGGCCTAATACTCGCAATTACAAGAAGTAGTCAATTGAAAAAAACACTAAACCCCAGTTAAGAAATAAATTTCTTAAAAATGTTTACATTCCCAAATATGAAACTGACAGTCTTCAGAAGGAAATACATGAACCTGACTCATGGCAAATATAAGTACAATACATATATTTAGAACTTTATATAAATGCATAAAGTGCCAAACCATAGCTGAGGTGTCTTAAGTAATGAAAACATACTTACCCAAAGACACCCATCCACATATAGCAGATAGCCAAACCAGTACTAAAACAGTTATTAGTAGAGGTAATGGTAAATTGAGAGTATACAGGGAGTGCAGAATTATTAGGCAAATGAGTATTTTGACCACATCATCCTCTTTATGCATGTTGTCTTACTCCAAGCTGTATAGGCTCGAAAGCCTACTACCAATTAAGCATATTAGGTGATGTGCATCTCTGTAATGAGAAGGGGTGTGGTCTAATGACATCAACACCCTATATCAGGTGTGCATAATTATTAGGCAACTTCCTTTCCTTTGGCAAAATGGGTCAAAAGAAGGACTTGACAGGCTCAGAAAAGTCAAAAATAGTGAGATATCTTGCAGAGGGATGCAGCACTCTTAAAATTGCAAAGCTTCTGAAGCGTGATCATCGAACAATCAAGCGTTTCATTCAAAATAGTCAACAGGGTCGCAAGAAGCGTGTGGAAAAACCAAGGCGCAAAATAACTGCCCATGAACTGAGAAAAGTCAAGCGTGCAGCTGCCAAGATGCCACTTGCAACCAGTTTGGCCATATTTCAGAGCTGCAACATCACTGGAGTGCCCAAAAGCACAAGGTGTGCAATACTCAGAGACATGGCCAAGGTAAGAAAGGCGGAAAGATGACCACCACTGAACAAGACACACAAGCTGAAACGTCAAGACTGGGCCAAGAAATATCTCAAGACTGATTTTTCTAAGGTTTTATGGACTGATGAAATGAGAGTGAGTCTTGATGGGCCAGATGGATGGGCCCGTGGCTGGATTGGTAAAGGGCAGAGAGCTCCAGTCTGACTCAGACGCCAGCAAGGTGGAGGTGGAGTACTGGTTTGGGCTGGTATCATCAAAGATGAGCTTGTGGGGCCTTTTCGGGTTGAGGATGGAGTCAAGCTCAACTCCCAGTCCTACTGCCAGTTTCTCGAAGACACCTTCTTCAAGCAGTGGTACAGGAAGAAGTCTGCATCCTTCAAGAAAAACATGATTTTCATGCAGGACAATGCTCCATCACACGCGTCCAAGTACTCCACAGCGTGGCTGGCAAGAAAGGGTATAAAAGAAGAAAATCTAATGACATGGCCTCCTTGTTCACCTGATCTGAACCCCATTGAGAACCTGTGGTCCATCATCAAATGTGAGATTTACAAGGAGGGAAAACAGTACACCTCTCTGAACAGTGTCTGGGAGGCTGTGGTTGCTGCTGCACGCAATGTTGATGGTGAACAGATCAAAACACTGACAGAATCCATGGATGGCAGGCTTTTGAGTGTCCTTGCAAAGAAAGGTGGCTATATTGGTCACTGATTTGTTTTTGTTTTGTTTTTGAATGTCAGAAATGTATATTTGTGAATGTTGAGATGTTATATTGGTTTCACTGGTAAAAATAAATAATTGAAATGGGTATATATTTGTTTTTTGTTAAGTTGCCTAATAATTATGCACAGTAATAGTCATCTGCACACACAGATATCCCCCTAAAATAGCTAAAACTAAAAACAAACTAAAAACTACTTCCAAAAATATTCAGCTTTGATATTAATTAGTTTTTTTGGGTTCATTGAGAACATGGTTGTTGTTCAATAATAAAATTAATCCTCAAAAATACAACTTGCCTAATAATTCTGCACTCCCTGTATCGTCGATCTGAAAAGGGAGGTAGGAGATGAATCTCTACAACCGATAACAGAGAACCTATGAAATAAACCCCCGTTAGTGAAATCATCGTATTCAAATAAGTGATACTCCCTTCATGTCCCTCTGACATTCGCTGTACTCTGAGAGGAATCGGGCTTCAACAATGCTGAGAAGCGCATATCAACGTAGAAATCTTAGCACAAACTTACTTCACCACCTCCATAGGAGGCAAAGTTTGTAAAACTGAATTGTGGGTGTGGTGAGGGGTGTATTTATAGGCATTTTGAGGTTTGGGAAACTTTGCCCCTCCTGGTAGGATTGTATATCCCATATGTCACTAGCTCATGGACTCTTGCCAATTACATGAAAGAAAATATTTTTCTGTTTGGGGTGCGTCATACTTGGCGCCAAACATTTTCATTATTTCAGACCCCATTCCTTTTTGCCTCTGGCCTTTTTTTCTATGTCAGAGGCCTATGCTGATTGCATTTTTTCCCATTCCTGAAACTGTCATATAAGGAAATTGATATTTTTGCTTTATATGTTGTTTTTTCTCTTACATACTGCAAGATGTCTCAATCTGATCCTGTCTCAGAATCTACTGCTGGAATCCTGCTGCCTGATATCGGTTCTACCAAAGCTAAGTGCATTTGTTGTAAGCTTGTGGAGACTATACCTCCAGCTGTGGTTTGTAATAGTTGTCATGATAAACTTTTACATGCAGATACTGTTTCCATCAGTAGTAGTTCATTACCTGTTGCTGGTCCATCAACATCTAATGCTCAGGATATTCCTGTAAATTTAAGAGAATTTATTTGATTCCATTCAGAAGGCTTTGTCTGCCATTCCACCTTCTAATAAACGTAAAAGGTCTTTTAAAACTTCTCATAAAGTTGATAAAATTTCAAATGACCGACAACATACTGATTTATCTATCTCTGATGAGGATCTGTCTGATTCAGAAGATCCTGCCTCAGATATTGACACTGACAAATCCTCTTATTTATTTAAAATGGAGTATATTCGTTCTTTATTAAAAGAAGTGTGGTTTGCATTAGATATGGAGGATACTAGTCCTCTTGATATTAACCCCTTAATGACCACAATGTATCCTGTATGTCACTGGTCGTTAAGGGTTTTTTCAGGACATAATAGCACAAGTCTAGCAAGAACATGCTATTAATGCACTCCCTCCAGCAGGCTTTGTGGAATAGAGCAGTCTCAACGCTGGTGGCAAGACCGTGCTATAAAACAATCAAGTCCCAAAAAAAGGCCAGTGACATACAGGGTACGTCGCTGGTCCTTAAGGGGTTAAAACTAGTAAATGTTTCAATTCTGTTTATAAGCCTCATGTAGTTATTCCAGAGGTTTTTCCAGTTCCTGATGCTATTTTAGATATGATTTCAAGGGAATGGAATAGACTGGGTACCTCTTTTTCTCCTTCTTCAAGGTTTAAAAAATTGTATCCTTTGCCACTGATAGATTGGAATTTTGGGAAAAAATCCCCAAGGTTGATGGGGCCATCTCGACTCTTGCTAAGTGTACTACTATTCCTACCGAAGATAGTACTTCTTTTAAAGATCCTTTAGATAGGAAGCTTGAATCTTATCTAAGGAAGGCTTATTTATGTTCAGGTCATCTTCTTAGGCCTGCTATTTCTTTGGCGGATGTTGCAGCTGCTTCAACTTTTTGGTTGTAAACTTTAGCGCAACAAGTATCAGATTATAATGTGTATAGCATTGTTAAACTAATTCAACATCCAAATAATTTCATTTATGATGCCATTTTTTATATAATCAGAATTGATGTTAGATATATGTCTTTAGCTATTTTAGCTAGAAGAGCTTTATGGCTTAAATCTTGGAATGCTGATATGACTTCTAAATCGACATTGCTATCTCTTTCTTTCCAAGGTAATAAATTATTTGGTTCTCAGTTGGATTCAATAATTTCAACTGTTACTGGGGGGAAGGGAGCTTTTTTGCCTCAGGAAAAAAAAATCTAAGGGTAAATTTAAAGCTTCTAGCCATTTTCGTTCCTTTCGACAGAATAAACAACAGAAACCTAATCCTTCCCCTAAGGAATCGGTCTCTAATTGGAAGCCTTCCTCAATCTGGAATAAATCCAAGCCATTTAAGAGATCTAAACCAGCCCACAAGTCTGCATGAGGGTGGGGCCCTCATTCCAGCTCAGCTGGTAGGGGGCAGATTAAAATTTTTCAAGGATATTTGGATCAATTCAGTCCAAAATCATTGGATTCAGAACATTGTCTCTCAAGGGTACAGAATAGGTTTCAGAGTAAGACCGCCTGTGAGAATTTTTTTTCTCTTACGCATTCCAGTGAACCCAAGTGTCTCAGACCTGGAGTTATCTGGGGTAATCATGCTGGTTCATTTTCAGGAACAGGGTCTAGGGTTTTATTCAAATCTATTCATTGTTCCAAAGAAAGAAAATTCATTCAGACCAGTTCTGGATCTAAAAGTCTTGAATCGTTATGTAAGAGTACCAACATTTAAGATGGTGACTATAAGGACTATTCTGCCTTTTGTTCAGCAAGTGCATTATATGTCCACAATAGACTTACAGGATGCATATCTTCATATTCCGATTCATCCAGATTACTATCAGTGCCCTACTCTCTGTAATCAGAGAACGGGGTATTGCAGTGTTTCCTTATTTGGACGATATCTTGGTACTCGCTCAGTCTTTACGTTCTGCAGAATCTCACACAAATCAACTAGTGTTGTTTCTTCAAAGACATGGTTGGAGGATCAATTTACCAAAGAGTTCTTTGATTCCTCAGACAAGGGTCACCTTTTTAGGTTTCCAGATAGATTCAGTTTCCATGACTCTGTCTCTAACAGACAAGAGACGACTAAAATTGGTTTCAGCCTGTCGGAACCTTCAGTCTCAGTCATTCCCTTCAGTAGCTATGTGCATGGAGGTTTTTGGTCTCATGACTGCAGCATCGGACACGATCTCCTTTGCTCATTTTCAAATGAGACCTCTTCAGCTTTGTATGCTGAACCAATGGTGCAGGGACAAGGATCTCACAATTAATATCCATTAAATCCCAATGTTCGACTATCTCTGACTTGGTGGTTAGATCACCATTGTATAGTTCAAGGGGCCTCTTTTGTTCATCCAACCTGGACTGTGATCACAACAGATGCAAGTCTTTCAGGTTGGGGAGCTGTTTGGGAATCTCTGACAGCACAAGGGGTTTGGAAATCTCAAGAGGCGAGATTACCAATCAATATTTTGGAACTCCGTTCGATTCTCAGAGCTCTTCAGTTTTGGCCTCTATTGAAGAGAGAGACGTTCATTTGTTTCCAGACAGACAATATCACAACTGTGGCATATGTCAATCATTAGGGAGGGACTCACAGTCCTCAGGCTATGAAAGAAGTATCCCAGATACTTGTTTGGGCAGAATCCAGCTCCTGTCTAATTTCTGCGGTCCATATCTCAGGTATAGACAATTGGGAAGCGGATTATCTCAGTCGTCAAACTTTACATCCTGGAGAGTGGTCTCTTCACCCAGATTTGTTTTTTTCAAATTGTTCAGATGTGGGGGCTTCCAGAAATAGATATGATGGCATCTCATCTAAACAAGAAACTTCCCAGGTACCTATCCAGGTCCAGGGATCCTCAGGCGGAAGCAGTGGATGCTTTGACACTTCCTTAGGGTTATCATCCTGCTTATATTTTTCCGCCTCTAGTTCTTATTCCAAGAGTGATCTCCAAGATCATCATGGAGCAATCGTTTGTGTTGCTGGTGGCTCCAGCAAGGGCTCACAGGTTTTGGTATGTGGATCTTGTTCGGATGTCCAGTTGCCAACCTTGGCCACTTCCATTAAGACCAGATCTTCTATCTCAAGGTCCATTTTTCCATCAGGATCTCAAATCATTAAATTTGAAGGTATGGAAATTGAACGCCTAGTGTTTAGTCATAGAGGTTTCTCTGACTCAGTGATTAATACCATGTTACAGGCTCGTAAATCTATTTCTAGAAAGATTAATTATCGGGTTTGGAAGCCTTACATTTCATGGTGTTCTTCTCATAATTTTTCTTGGCATTCTTTTAGACTTCCTAGAATATTACAGTTTCTTCAGGATGGTTTAGATAAAGATTTGTCTGCAAGTTGCTAAACTCCCTGATATTCATTGTTTTGTACAGGCTTTGGTTTGAATCAAGCCTGTCATTAAATCAATCTCTCCTCCTTGGAGTCTTAATTTGGTTTTGAAGGCTTTACAGGCTCCTCCATTTGAGCCTATGCATTCTCTGGACATTAAATTGTTTTCTTGGAAAATGTTGTTCCTTTTGGCCATCTCTTCTGCTAGAAGAATTTCTGAATTATCTGCTCTTTCTTGTGAATCTCCTTTTCTGATTTTTCATCAGGATAAGGCAGTTTTGCGGACTTCATTTAAATTCTTACCTAAAGTTGTGAATTCTAACAATATTAGTAGATAAATTGTTGTCCATTCTTTGTGTCCTAATCCTAAGAATTCTTTGGAAAGATCCTTACATTCTTTGGATGTAGTGAGAACATTGAAATATTATGTTGAAGCTACTAAAGTTTTCAGGAAGACTTCTAGTCTATTTGTTATCTTTTCTGGTTCCAGGAAAGGTCAGAAGGCTTCTGTCATTTCTTTGACATCTTGGTTAAAGCTTTTGATTCATCAAGCTTATTTGGAGTCAGGTGAATCCCCGCCTCAGAGAATTACAGCTCATTCTACTAGGTCAGTTTCCACTTCCTGGGCTTTTAAGAATGAAGCTTCAGTTGATCAGATTTGCAAAGCAGCAACTTGGTCTTCTTTGCATACATTTACTACATTCTACCATTTTGATGTTTTTGCTTCTTCATAAGCATATTTTGGTAGAAAAGTTCTTCAGACAGCTGTTTCAGTTTGATTTTTCTGCTTATAATTTAAGTTTTTTTCTCTATAAGATTAAACTTATGATTTGGGTTGTGGATTAATTTTTTCAGCGGAATTGGCTGTCTTTATTATTTATCCCTCCCTCTCTAGTGACTCTTGCGTGGAGTTCCACATCTTGGGTATTGCTATCCCATACGTCACTAGCTCATGGACTCTTGCCAATTACATGAAAGAAAACATAATTTATGTAAGAATTTACCTGATAAATTCATTTCTTTCATATTGGCAAGAGTCCATGAGGCCCACCCCTTTTTATGGTGGTTATGCTTTTTGTATAAAGCACAATTAGTCCAATTCCTTGTTGATGCTTTTTACTTCCTTTATTTTTCACCCCACTTCTTGGCTATTCATTAAACTGAATTGTGGGTGTTCATAAAGCTTATTTGGAGTTAAGTAAATCCCTGCCTCAGAGGATTACAGCTCATTCTACTAGATCAGTTTCCACTTCCTGGGCTTTTAAGAATGAAGCTTCAGTTGATCAGATTTGCAAAGCAGCAACTTGGTCTTCTTTGCATACATTTACTAAATTCTACCATTTTGATGTTTTCTTTTCTTCAGAAGCAATTTTTGGTAGAAAAGTTCTTCAGGCAGCTGTTTCAGTTTGATTCTTCTGCTTATAATTTAAGTTTTTTTCTCTATAAGATTAAACTTATGATTTGGGTTGTGGATTAATTTTTTCAGCGGAATTGGCTGTCTTTATTATTTATCCCTCCCTCTCTAGTGACTCTTGCGTGGAATTCCACATCTTCGGTATTGCTATCCCATACGTCACAAGCTCACGAACTCTTGCAAATTACATAAAAGAAAACATAATTTATGTAAGAATTTACCTGATAAATTCATTTCTTTCATATTGGCAAGAGTCCATGAGGCCCACCCCTTTTTATGGTGGTTATGATTTTTTGTATAAAGCACAATTATTATCAAATTCCTTTGTTGATGCTTTCTACTCCTTTATCACCCCACTTCTTGGCTATTCGTTAAACTGATTTGTGGGTGTGGTGAGGGGTGTATTTATAGGCATTTTAAGGTTTGGGAAACTTTGCCCCTCCTGGTAGGAATGTATATCCCATACGTCACTAGCTCATGGACTCTTGCTAATATGAAAGAAATGAATTTATCAGGTAAGATCTTACATAAATTATGTTTTTAGAGATCAAAACGTAATTTAGATTTCCTCCTGTATACACAGCATTGATACCAGATATCCTTAACAGCTCTTTACTTAAAATGTTAGAGGTCTAAAAGTGACCATTGTTACCGTTATCTTTCCTTCTATTCTTTGGGGTCCATGAGTGGCTCTAGGTAGTTCAGGAGGAATTTATATCATTTTTAAACTGAGGTTTCAATGCCGGTCAGTTAATGCTGTTATTGAATCTTGTATTATTCAGAATATTAGAATTAACTGTTAAAGTGCGTGGAAAAGATGAAAAATGTATCAAAGCTTGTTGTACCGTGCATCATTTATGTCAAATGTTTGTGTACTGCTGTATTTTCTAAAAACTCAATAAAACAATTTAAATAAAAAAATAATAAGAAGAATATAGTTCTGCAGATGTGGTTGTTGTGTTACTAATAAAGATAATAATAATAAAATAGATAATGATAATAATAATAATAATAATAATAATAATAATAATAATAATAAAATAGATAATAATAATAATAATAATAATAATAATAATAATAATAATAAAATAGATAATAATAATAATAATATAGTTCTGCAGATGTGGCTGTTGTGTTACTAATAAAGATAATAATAATAAAATAGATAATAATAATAATAATAATAATAATAATAATAATAATAATAATAATAATAATAAAATAGATAATAATAATAATAATATAGTTCTGCAGATGTGGCTGTTGTGTTACTAATAAAGATAATAATAATAAAATAGATAATGATAATAATAATAATAATAATAATAATATAGATAATAATAATAATAATATAGTTCTGCAGATGTGGTTGTTGTGTTACTAATAAAGATAATAATAATAAAATAGATAATAATAATAATAATAATAATAATAATAATAAAATAGATAATAATAATAATAATATAGTTCTGCAGATGTGGTTGTTGTGTTACTAATAAAGATAATAATAATAATAAAAAATATAATAATAGTTATTAGTTATAATAATAATAATCTGTGTTATTGCTACTACTACTAAGTGTTACTACTAATAATAATAATATAGTTCTGCAGATCCAGTTGTTGTGTAATAAAGATAATAATAATATTAATAATAATAATAATAGAGAAGATAATAATAATAATAATAATAATAATAATAATAATAAAAGATAATACTACTAATAATAATCATCATAATATAGTTCTGGAGATTCAGTTGGTGTGTTACAAAATAAAGTTAATAATAATATTAATAAAATAAGTGTTAATAATAAAGATAAAAATAACCTCTTTTTTTTTCTTACAGAATGGTGTGACTACTGCCTCCGCCAGTCCGAGCAGAGCATACTGTGGGGCAAGTTGGAAACAAGGCATTACAGACACTGGAAGCACTTTCCCTGCAAGAGTCTGCTCCACCAGTGGGAAGGACTTCCTGTAGCTCTCATAGATGCCAGCAACCAGCAAGGACAGGACAGCACAGATATGGCCACTGACTGCAGGAAATAGAGAGAGAGGGGTACACTCATATAACGTGTGGGTCGGTTACATGTCAGTGCAATATTTAGCAACAGTTTAACAATATGAACATCAGTAAGAGCATCTACATGAGTTATCTACACAAGTTGCTGTATTTTCAACCGAACAAGGATATTCATTATTGAACTGTAAGTATGCAAAAATGGCAAAACCTCCCACTTAGAAAGAGAGAAGAGTGTTTTATATTATTATTATTATTATTATTATTTTCTGGATGTTTTATGGACCCCCAGTAAGTATCAGATTTCCAAACATAAGTCTAAAGACTACACATTTGTTTCCCCCAAAAAATGCATTTTTGTCGTTTTATCATATTGTACAGTCCTGGCCAAAAGTTTTGAGAATGACACAAATATTAATTTCCCAAAGTCTGATGTCAGATGTTACTAAGGTATACTGATATTAATTTTAAAGGCTTTTATTGAAAATGACATTATGTTTATGCAAATAGTCAATATTTGCAGTGTTGACCCTTCTTTTTCAAGACCTCTGCAATTCACCCTGGCATGCTGTCAATCAACTTCTGGGCCATATCCTGACTGATTAAGGTTTGGGGAGCTTCCTGGCCATGGACCCAAAATTTCAATGTTTTGTTATCACTTTTGCCTTATGGCAAGGTGCTCCATCATGCAGGAAAAGTCATTGTTCATCACCAAACTGTTCTTGGATGGTTGGGAGAAGTTGCTCTTGGAGGATATTTTTGTACCATTCTTTATTCTTGTCTGTGTTCTTGGGCAAAATTGTGAGTGAGCCCACTCCGTTGGCTGAGAAGCAACCCCACACATGAATGGACTCAGGATGCTTTACTGTTGGCATGACACAGGACTGATGGTAGTGTTCACCTTTTCTTCTCTGGACAAGGTTTTTCCGGATGCCCCAAACAATCGGAAAGGGGATTCATGAGAGAAAATGACTTTACCCCAGTCCTCAGTAGTCCAATTCCTGTACCTTTTGCAGAATATTAGTCTGTCCCTGATGTTTTTCCTGGAGAGAAGTGGCTTCTTTGCTGCCCTTCTTGACACCAGGCCATCTTCCAAAAGTCTTTGCCTCACTGTGCGAGCAATTGCACTCACACCTGCCTGCTGCCATTCCTGTGCAAGCTCTGCACTGGTAGTGCTCTGATCCCACAGCAGAATCAACTTTAAGAGACAATCCTGGCATTTTGCTGGACTTTCTTGGATGCCCTGAAGCCTTCTTCACAACAATTGAACCTCTCCACTTGAAGTTCTTGATGATCCAATAAATGGTTAACTTAGGTGCAATCTTAGTAGCAGCAATATCCTTGCCTGTGAATCCCTTTTTGTGCAATGCAATGATGTATGTAAATGTTTCCTTGCAGGTAACCATGGTTAACACAGGAAGAACAATGATTTCAAGCACCGCCCTCCTTTTAAAGCTTCCAATGGTCTCCAGCCTTGGCCTCGTCAACACTGACACCTGTGTTAAGGAGAGAATCACCGACACCTGTGTTAAGGAGAGAATCACCGACACCTGTGTTAATGAGAGAATCACTGACACCTGTGTTAACGAGAGAATCACTGACACCTGTGTTGACGAGAGAATCACTGACATGATGTCAGCTGGTCCTTTTGTGGCAGGGTTTAAATGCAGTGGAAATGTTTTTTGGGGATTAAGTTAATTTTCATGGCAAAGAGGGACTTGGCAATTAATTGCAATTGATCTGATCAATCTTCATAACATTCTGGAGTGTATGCAAATTGCCATCATAAAAACTGAGGCAGCAGACTTTGTGAAAATGAATATTTGTGTCACTCTAAAAAAAAAATTGCCCTGGACTGTACATTTGGGTTTGAATATAACATCTACTCAAACCAAAAACATCCTGATTTGTTACCTTTAAGCAAACACTTTTGTGTGATAGGTTTTAAGGTAAGAGGGCTTCTTTACCCCTGCAACAAGGTCCTGTATTCTATATGAGGGGTCTGCAATGCCCATACAGTGAGTGCTGAGCCGTCATTGCACACATACCACAGTATGCATTGCTAGTTCCTGTAAAACTATAATGAGGCAACACTTAGTTCCTGTTTGTTAACACACTAGTGCCTGGAGTGAAGGAATACCATTATTAGCCACGACTCAGCGTCACAGCATTCTCTTGCCAATAACTAATATTGCAGTCAGTAGAAAACAAACGTGGATAACCTGTTGCCAGATACGATTAATGTACAATATTTCTTATCTGCTCTCCATGCAATATGTCCAGAGGCAAATCACAGTCACTGTATAGCGAAGGAAACCAATTTACAGCCACTTATTAGTAGTGATGTCGCGAACATAAAAATTTGGGTTTGCGAACGTCAAACGCGAACTTCCACAACTGTTCGCGAACGGGCGAACCGGGCGAACTGCCATAGACTTCAATAGGCAGGCGAACTTTAAAACCCACAAGGACTCTTTCTGGCCACAATAGTGATGGAAAAGTTGTTTCAACGGTACTAACACCTGGACTGTGGCATGCCGGAGGGGGATCCATGGCAAAACTCCCATGGAAAATGACATAGTTGATGCAGAGTCTGGTTTTAAGCCATAAAGGGCATAAATCACCTAACATTCCTAAATTGTTTGGAATAACGTGCTTTAAAACATCAGGTATGATGTTGTATCGTTCATGTAGTGTAAGGGTTACGCCCGCTTTACAGTGACAGACCAAACTCCCCGTTTAAAGGGACAGTCTACACCAGAATTTTTATTGTTTTAAAAAGATAGATAATCCCTTTATTACCCATTTCCCAGTTTTGCATAACTAACACATTTATAATAATATACTTTTAACCTCTGTGATTATCTTGTATCTGAGCCTCTGCAAACTGCCCCTTTTTTCACTTCTTTTGACAGACTTGCAGTCTAGCCAATCAGTGCCTGCTCCCAGATAACTTCTCGTGCACGAGCACAGTGTTATCTATATGAAATACGTGAACTAACACCCTCTAGTGGTGAAAAACTGTTAAAATACAATCTGAAAGAGGTGGGCTTCAAGTTCTAAGAAATTAGCATATGAACCTCCTAGGTTAAGCTTTCAACTAAGAATACCAAGAGAACAAAGCAAAATTGGTGATAAAAGTAAATTGGAAAATTGTTTAAAATTACATGCTCTATCTGAATCATGAAAGTTTATTTTGGCCTAGACTGTCCCTTTAACGCACCGCAAACAACCGCAAACAGTCCATTAGCACAACCGCAAACTCCCCATTTGCACAAGGTTGGATACCAAGCTAGCCATGTCCCGTTCCTTGTCCTCACTGATGTCATTGAAGGTCTCTTCCTCCACCCAGCCACGTACAACACCAAGGGTCCCCGAAAGGTGACAACAAGCCCCCTGGGACGCCTGCTGTGTTTGGTCTTCCACCTCCTCAAAGCCACCTTCCTCCTCTGACTCCTCTTCTTCAGACTCCTCTCTCTGCGTTATTATAAGGTGTGTTAAGTAGTACTATTCCTATCAGTTTAATCCCTGTTACGTCCCCTATCAGGGGACCTGTATATTGCATCGATTTTAGGAACCGGGAGATAGAAAAAGATGCTTGGTCGGTCCTCCTACTTCAAATTTGGGGCACTGCGCGTGCAATCTAATGTGCCACCAGATAGGAGTGGTGTGTTAAGTAGTACTATTCCTATCAGTTTAATCCCTGTTACGTGCATGTGTGTAATGCTGCCTGACTGAGACATATCCCTGTTATCTACATCCTCTGTCAATGATGGTTGCGCATCACTCATTTCTTCCAACCGATGTGTAAATAACTCCTCTGACAGATCAAGTGAAGCGGCTGTGGTGCTAGTGTTGGTGGTGGCAACAGGCGGGCGAGTGGTAACTTGAGAGGTGCCCGAAGCTAAGCTGGAGGAGGATGGTGCGTCAAGGTTCCGAGCGGAAGCTGTAGAAGATTGGGTGTCCTGTGTTAGCCAGTCAACTATGTCCTCAGAACTGTTCAAGTTCGGGGTACGTGGCCTCTGAACACTGGGCATTATTCTAGGGCCAAAGGGAATCACAGCACCATGAACACGACGGCCCCTGCGGGGTGGCCTGCCTCTGCCTGTCATTTTTTTTTCGATTAGTGGTACTATGCATGCAAGCTACTGTGACAACAGATATGAGTGGCACTGTGCACTGGCAGAAGTTGGCAGAGTAGACGCTGTAGGCCTGACACACACGCTTGCAGACAACTAACTGCTATTCAATCTATTACAGTCAAAATTGTATTTTTTTTTTTTAAATGTACACTACTGTTACACCAGATATGAGTTGCACTGGGGTGACACTGTGCCCTGGCAGGCCCTTAAACCCACACGTGTGAAGGAAACTGACTGCTATTATTTAACACAGTCAAAAAAGTGTTGTTTTTTTAAATCTACACTACTGTTACACCAGATATGAGTTGCACTGGGGTGACACTGTGCCCTGGCAGGCAGGCACTGAAACGCACACGTGTGAAGGAAACTGACTGCTATTATTTAACACAGTCAAAAAAGTGTTGTTTTTTTTAAATCTACACTACTGTTACATCAGATATGAGTTGCACTGCGGTGACACTGTGCCCTGGCAGGCAGGCACTGAAACGCACACGTGTGAAGGAAACTGACTGCTATTATTTAACACAGTCAAAAAAGTGTTGTTTTTTTTAAATATACACCATTGTTACACCAGATATGAGTGGTGGCACTGGGCAAGTGGGCACAGTATACGCTGTGAGGCTGACAAACACGCTGGCAGGCAGACAACTGCAATTAGATTACACAGGAAAAAAAAAAAAAAAGCAGACTGATGTTCTAGCCCTAAAAAGGGCTTTTTGGGGTGCTGTCCTTACAGCAGCGATCAGATGAGTCCTTCAGGACTGTAGTGGACACTGAATACACTAGCCTAGCTATCAATTTCCCTATTAAATCAGCAGCAGCTACACTGTCCCTCCTCTCACTAACAATGCAGCTTCCGAATGAATCTAAAATGGATGCTGTCCAGGAGGTGGGAGGGTCTGGGAGGGAGGGTCTGCTGCTGATTGGCTGGAATGTGTCTTCTGACTGTGAGGTACAGGGTCAAAGTATTACTCAATGATGACGAATAGGGGGCGGATCGAACATCGCATATGTTTGCCCGCCGCAGGGAATGCAAACATGCTATGTTCGCCGGGAACTATTCGCCGGCGAACTATTCGCGACATCACTACTTATTACCTATTCCCCAGTTTTACATAACCAACACTGTTATATTAATACACTTTTTACATCTGTGATTACCCTGTATCTAAGCCTCTGCAGACTGTTCCTTATCTCAGTTATATTAATATACTTTTTACCTCTGTGATTACATTGTATCTAAGCCTCTGCAGACTGCTCCTTATCTCAGTTATATTAATACACTTTTTACCTCTGTGATTACATTGTATCTAAGCCTCTGCAGACTGCTCCTTATCTCAGTTATATTAATATACTTTTTACCTCTGTGATTACCCTGTATCTAAGCCTCTGCAGACTGCCCCTTATCTCAGTTATATTAATATACTTTTTACCTCTGTGATTACCTTGTATCTAAGCCTCTGCAGACTGCCCCCTTATTTCAGTGCTTTGACAGACTTGCATTTAAGCCAATCAGTGCTGACTTATAAATAAGTCCATGGAGTAAGCACAATGTTATCTATATGACACACATGGGCTAGCGCTGTCTAACTGTGAAAAACTGTCAAAATACACTGAGATAAGTGGTGGCCTTCAAGGGCTTAGAAATTAGCATATGAGACTACCTAGGTTTAGCTTTAAACTAAGAATATAAAGAGAACATGGGACATTATAAATGAAAAGGTCTGCAAATACCGTATCAAGTATACAGAAGAATCAGGCTACTAGAGGCTGTAAAATTACTAAGCCAAAAAGAAGTTTAGAGAAACAGATCATGGTCTCATAAAGACCCCACAGTCATTGGGAGTTGCAGTAGTTTTGAATCTCCTTGACACCTGGTTCAATACAGTTTTCTGTAGACTGAAGGACGATAGGAAATTGGTCAACCAATGATAAGACATTTGCTTTCAAATGGCCCACAAAGCTCTCATCCACAATGAAAAACAATCGTCTTCCAAGTTCTAAGACCACCATCTTTCAATGTCTTTTTTTTACATTTAGAGGATTTTTCTTTAATCGTGGGAAAAATAAAATTCATGTTCCAATGCAGTGGCTGGTTCTCTAATCTTCTGTCTCACTGTCACTTTCTCCCTCTCTCTATTCTTCTGTCTCACTGTCACTCTCTCCATCTCTCTATTCTTCTGTCTCACTGTCACTCTCCCCCTCTCTCTATTCTTCTGTCTCACTGTCACTCTCCCTCTCTCTATTCTTCTGTCTCACTGTCACTCTCTCCCTCTCTCTATTCTTCTGTCTCACTGTCACTCTCTCCCTCTCTCTATTCTTCTGTCTCACTGTCACTCTCCCCCTCTCTCTATTCTTCTGTCTCACTGTCACTCTCCCTCTCTCTATTCTTCTGTCTCACTGTCACTCTCCCTCTCTCTATTCTTCTGTCTGACTGTCACTCTCCCCCTCTCTCTATTCTTCTGTCTCACTGTCACTCTCCCTCTCTCTATTCTTCTGTCTCACTTTTACTCTCCCCCTCTCTTTATTCTTCTGTCTCACTGTCACTCTCCCCTCTCTCTATTCTTCTGTCTCACTGTCACTCTCTCCCTCTCTCTATTCTTCTGTCTCACTGTCACTCTCCCCCTCTCTCTATTCTTCTGTCTCACTGTCACTCTCCCTCTCTCTATTCTTCTGTCTCACTGTCACTCTCCCTCTCTCTATTCTTCTGTCTCACTGTCACTCTCCCTCTCTCTATTCTTCTCTCTCACTGTCACTCTCCCTCTCTATTCTTCTGTCTCACTGTCACTCTCTCCCTCTCTCTATTCTTCTGTCTCACTGTCACTCTCTCCCTCTCTCTATTCTTCTGTCTCACTGTCACTCTCCCCCTCTCTCTATTCTTCTGTCTCACTGTCACTCTCCCTCTCTCTATTCTTCTGTCTCACTGTCACTCTCCCTCTCTCTATTCTTCTGTCTCACTGTCACTCTCCCTCTCTCTATTCTTCTCTCTCACTGTCACTCTCCCTCTCTATTCTTCTGTCTCACTGTCACTCTCCCCCCTCTCTCTATTCTTTTGTCTCACTGTCCCTCTCCCTCTCTCAATTCTTCTGTCTCACTGTCACTTTCCCTCTCTCTATTCGTTTGTCTCACTGTCACTCTCTCCCTCTCTATTCTTCTGTCTCACTGTCACTCTCCCCTCTCTCTATTCTTCTGTCTCACTGTCACTCTCTCCCTCTCTATTCTTATGTCTCACAGTCACTCTCTCCCTCTCTCTATTCTTCTGTCTCACTGTCACTCTCTCCCTCTCTCTATTCTTCTGTCTCACTGTCACTCTCTCCCTCTCTATTCTTATGTCTCACTGTCACTCTCTCCCTCTCTCTATTCTTCTGTCTCACTGTCACTCTCTCTCTCTCTCTCTATTCTTACTGTCTCACTGTCACTCTCTCCCTCTCTATTCTCTGTCTCACTGTCACTCTCTCCTCTCTCAATTCTTCTGTCTCACTGTCACTCTCCCCTCTCTCTTATTCTTCTGTCTCACTGTCACTCTCCCCCTCTCTATTCTTCTGTCTCACTGTCACCTTCTCCCTCTCTTCTATTCATCTGTCTCACTAGTCACTCTCTCCCTCTCTATTCTTCTGTCTCACTGTCCACCTTCTCCCTCTCTCTATTCTTCTGTCTCACTGTCACTCTCCCCCTCTCTCTATTCTTCTGTCTCACTGTCACTCTCTCCCTCGGCTCTATTCATCTAGTCTCACTGTCACTCCTCCTCCTCTCTCTATTCTTCTGTCTCCTGTCACACTCTCCCTCTCTATTTCTTATGTCTCACTGTCACTCTCTCCCCTCTCTATTCTTCTGTCTCACTGTCCACTCTCTCCCTCTCTCTATTCTTCTGTCTCACTGTCACTCTCCCTCTCTCTATTCTTCAGTCTATACGTCACTCTCTCCCTCTCTATTCTTCTGTCTCACTGTCACTTTCTCCCTCTCTCTATTCTTCTGTCTCACTGTCACTCTCCCCCTCTCTCTATTCTTCTGTCTCACTGTCCCTCTCCCTCTCTCAATTCTTCTGTCTCACTGTCACTTTCCCTCTCTCTATTCGTCTGTCTCACTGTCACTCTCTCCCTCTATCTATTCTTCTGTCTCACAGTCACTCTCCCCCTCTCTCTATTCTTCTGTCTCACTGTCACTCTCTCCCTCTCTCTATTCTTCTGTCTCACTGTCACTCTCTCCCTCTCTCTATTCTTTTGTCTCACTGTCACTCTCTCCCTCTCTATTCTTCTGTCTCACTGTCACTCTCCCTCTCTCTATTCTTCTGTCTCACTGTCACTCTCCCCCTCTCTCTATTCTTATGTCTCACTGTCACTCTCCCTCTCTCTATTCTTATGTCTCACTGTCACTCTCTCCCTCTCTCTATTTGTCTGTCTCACTGTCACGCTCTCCCTCTCTCTATTCTTCTGTCTCACTGTCAATCTCCCTCTCTCTATTCTTCTGTCTCACTGTCACTCTCCCTATCTCTATTCTTCTGTCTCACTGTCACTCTCCCTCTCTCTATTCTTCTGTCTCACTGTCACTCTCTCTCTCTCTATTCTTCTGTCTCACTGTCACTCTCTCCCTCTCTATTCTTCTGTCTCACTGTCACTCTCCCCCTCTCTCTAATCTTTTGTCTCACTGTCACTCTCTCCCTCTCTCTATTCTTCTGTCTCACTGTCACTCTCCCTCTCTCTATTCTTCTGTCTCACTGTCACTCTCTCCCTCTCTCTATTCTTCTGTCTCACTTTCACTCTCTCCCTCTCTCTATTCTTCTGTCTCACTGTCACTCTCCCCCTCTCTATTCTTCTGTCTCACTGTCACTCTCTCCCTCTCTCTATTCTTCTGTCTCACTGTCACTTTCCCTCTCTCTATTCTTCTGTCTCACTGTCACTCTCCCTCTCTCTATTCTTCTGTCTCACTGTCACTCTCCCCCTCTCTCTATTCTTCTGTCTCACTGTCACTCTCTCCCTCTCTCTATTCTTCTGTCTCACTGTCACTCTCTCCCTCTCTCTATTCTTCTGTCTCACTGTCACTCTCTCCCTCTCTATTCTTATGTCTCACTGTCACTCTCTCCCTCTCTCTATTCTTCTGTCTCACTGTCACTCTCTCCCTCTCTCTATTCTTCTGTCTCACTGTCACTCTCTCCCTCTCTCTATTCTTCTGTCTCACTGTCACTCTCTCCCTCTCTATTCTTCTGTCTCACTGTCACTCTCTCCCTCTCTCTATTCTTCTGTCTCACTGTCACTCTCCCCCTCTCTATTCTTCTGTCTCACTGTCCCTCTCCCTCTCTCAATTCTTCTGTCTCACTGTCACTTTCCCTCTCTCTATTCGTCTGTCTCACTGTCACTCTCTCCCTCTCTCTATTCTTCTGTCTCACAGTCACTCTCCCCCTCTCTCTATTCTTCTGTCTCACTGTCACTCTCTCCCTCTCTCTATTCTTCTGTCTCACTGTCACTCTCTCCATCTCTCTATTCTTTTGTCTCACTGTCACTCTCTCCCTCTCTATTCTTCTGTCTCACTGTCACTCTCCCTCTCTCTATTCTTCTGTCTCACTGTCACTCTCCCCCTCTCTCTATTCTTATGTCTCACTGTCACTCTCCCTCTCTCTATTCTTATGTCTCACTGTCACTCTCTCCCTCTCTCTATTTGTCTGTCTCACTGTCACGCTCTCCCTCTCTCTATTCTTCTGTCTCACTGTCAATCTCCCTCTCTCTATTCTTCTGTCTCACTGTCACTCTCTCTCTCTCTCTCTATTCTTCTGTCTCACTGTCACTCTCTCCCTCTCTATTCTTCTGTCTCACTGTCACTCTCCCCCTCTCTCTAATCTTTTGTCTCACTGTCACTCTCTCCCTCTCTCTATTCTTCTGTCTCACTGTCACTCTCCCTCTCTCTATTCTTCTGTCTCACTGTCACTCTCTCCCTCTCTCTATTCTTCTGTCTCACTTTCACTCTCTCCCTCTCTCTATTCTTCTGTCTCACTGTCACTCTCCCCCTCTCTATTCTTCTGTCTCACTGTCACTCTCTCCCTCTCTCTATTCTTCTGTCTCACTGTCACTTTCCCTCTCTCTATTCTTCTGTCTCACTGTCACTCTCCCTCTCTCTATTCTTCTGTCTCACTGTCACTCTCCCCCTCTCTCTATTCTTCTGTCTCACTGTCACTCTCCCTCTCTCTATTCTTCTGTCTCACTGTCACTCTCCCTCTCTCTATTCTTTTGTCTCACTGTCACTATCTCCCTCTCTCTATTCTTCTGTCTCACTGTCACTCTCCCTCTCTCTATTCTTCTGTCTCACTGTCACTCTCTCCCTCTCTATATTCTTCTGTCTCACTGTCACTCTCTCCCTCTCTCTATTCTTCTGTCTCACTGTCACTCTCTCCCTCTCTCTATTCTTCTCTCTCACTGTCACTCTCCCTCTCTCTATTCTTCTGTCTCACTGTCACTCTCCCTCTCTCTATTCTTCTGTCTCACTGTCACTCTCTCCCTCTCTCTATTCTTCTCTCTCACTCTCACTCTCCCCTCTCTCTATTCTTCTGTCTCACTGTCACTCTCTCCCTCTCTCTATTCTTCTGTCTCACTGTCACTCTCCCCCTCTCTCTATTCTTCTGTCTCACTGTCACTCTCCCTCTCTCTATTCTTCTGTCTCACTGTCACTCTCTCCCTCTCTATATTCTTCTGTCTCACTGTCACTCTCTCCCTCTCTCTATTCTTCTGTCTCACTGTCACTCTCTCCCTCTCTCTATTCTTCTCTCTCACTGTCACTCTCCCTCTCTCTATTCTTCTGTCTCACTGTCACTTTCCCTCTCTATTCTTTTGTCTCACTGTCACTCTCCCTCTCTCTATTCTTCTGTCTCACTGTCACTCTCCCCCTCTCTCTATTCTTCTGTCTCACTGTCACTCTCCCTCTCTCTATTCTTCTGTCTCACTGTCACTCTCTCCCTCTCTCTATTCTTCTGTCTCACTGTCACTCTCCCTCTCTCTATTCTTATGTCTCACTGTCACTCTCCCTCTCTCTATTCTTATGTCTCACTGTCACTCTCCCCCTCTCTCTATTCTTCTGTCTCACTGTCACTCTCCCCCTCTCTCTATTCTTCTGTCTCACTGTCACTCTCCCTCTCTCTATTCTTATATCTCATTGTCACTCTCCCCCTCTCTCTATTCTTCTGTCTCACTGTCACTCTCTCCCTCTCTCTATTCTTCTGTCTCACTGTCACTCACCCCTCTCTCTATTCTTCTGTCTCACTGTCACTCTCTCCCTCTCTCTATTCTTCTGTCTTACTGTCACTCTCTCCCTCTCTCTATTCTTCTGTCTCACTGTCACTCTCTCCCTCTCTCTATTCTTCTGTCTCACTGTCACTCTCCCTCTCTATTCTTCTCTCTAACTGTCACTCTCCCTCTCTATTCTTCTGTCTCACTGTCACTCTCTCCCTCTCTCTAATCTTTTGTCTCACTGTCACTCTCTCCCTCTCTCTATTCTTCTGTCTCACTGTCACTCTCTCTATTCTTCTGTCTCACTGTCACTCTCCCTCTCTCTATTCGTCTGTCTCACTGTCACTCTCTCCCTCTCTCTATTCTTCTGTCTCACTTTCACTCTCCCTCTCTCTATTCTTATTTCTCACTGTCACTCTCTCCCTCTCTCTATTCTTCTGTCTCACTGTCACTCTCCCTCTCTCTATTCTTCTGTCTCACTGTCACTCTCTCCCTCTCTATTCTTATGTCTCACTGTCACTCTCTCCCTCTCTATTCTTATGTCTCACTGTCACTCTCTCCCTCTCTATTCTTATGTCTCACTGTCACTCTCCCTCTCTCTATTCTTATGTCTCACTGTCACTCTCCCTCTCTCTATTCTTCTGTCTCACTGTCACTCTCCCTCTCTCTATTCGTCTGTCTCACTGTCACTCTCTCCCTCTCTCTATTCTTCTGTCTCACTGTTACTCTCTCCCTCTTTCTATTCTTATGTCTCACTGTCACTCTCTCCCTCTCTCTATTCTTCTGTCTCACTGTCACTCTCCCTCTCTCTATTCTTCTGTCTCACTTTTACTCTCCCCCTCTCTATTCTTCTGTCTCACTGTCACTCTCTCCCTCTCTCTATTCTTCTGTCTCACTGTCACTCTCCCTCTCTCTATTCTTCTGTCTCACTGTCACTCTCTCCCTCTCTATTCTTATGTCTCACTGTCACTCTCCCTCTCTCTATTCTTCTCTCTCACTGTCACTCTCCCTCTCTCTATTCTTCTGTCTCACTGTCACTCTCCCTCTCTCTATTCGTCTGTCTCACTGTCACTCTCTCCCTCTCTCTTTTCTTATGTCTCACTGTCACTCTCCCTCTCTCTATTCTTCTGTCTCACTGTCACTCTCCCTCTCTCTATTCTTCTGTCTCACTGTCACTCTCTCTCCTCTCTATTCTTCTGTCTCACTGTCACTCTCTCCCTCTTTCTATTCTTATGTCTCACTGTCACTCTCTCCCTCTTTGTATTCTTATGTCTCACTGTCACTCTCTCCCTCTTTCTATTCTTATGTCTCACTGTCACTCTCCCTCTCTCTATTCTTCTGTCTCACTTTTACTCTCCCCCTCTCTATTCTTCTGTCTCACTGTCACTCTCTCCCTCTCTCTATTCTTCTGTCTCACTGTCACTTTCCCTCTCTCTATTCTTCTGTCTCACTGTCACTCTCCCTCTCTCTATTCTTCTGTCTCACTGTCACTCTCCCCCTCTCTCTATTCTTCTGTCTCACTGTCACTCTCCCTCTCTCTATTCTTCTGTCTCACTGTCACTCTCCCTCTCTCTATTCTTTTGTCTCACTGTCACTATCTCCCTCTCTCTATTCTTCTGTCTCACTGTCACTATCTCCCTCTCTCTATTCTTCTGTCTCACTGTCACTTTCTCCCTCTCTCTATTCTTCTGTCTCACTGTCACTCTCTCCCTCTCTCTATTCTTCTGTCTCACTGTCACTCTCCCTCTCTCTATTCTTCTGTCTCACTGTCACTCTCTCCCTCTCTCTAATCTTTTGTCTCACTGTCACTCTCTCCCTCTCTCTATTCTTCTGTCTCACTGTCACTCTCACTCTCTCTATTCTTCTGTCTCACTGTCACTCTCTCCCTCTCTATTCTTCTGTCTCACTGTCACTCTCTCCCTCTCTCTATTCTTCTGTCTCACTGTCACTTTCCCTCTCTCTATTCTTCTGTCTCACTGTCACTCTCCCTCTCTCTATTCTTCTGTCTCACTGTCACTCTCCCTCTCTCTATTCTTCTGTCTCACTGTCACTCTCCCTCTCTCTATTCTTCTGTCTCACTGTCACTATCTCCCTCTCTCTATTCTTCTGTCTCACTTTCACTCTCCCTCTCTCTATTCTTCTGTCTCACTGTTACTCTCCCTCTCTCTATTCTTCTGTCTCACTGTCACTCTCCCTCTCTCTATTCTTCTGTCTCACTGTCACTCTCTCCCTCTCTCTATTCTTCTGTCTCACTGTCACTCTCCCTCTCTCTATTCTTCTGTCTCACTGATCACTCTCTCCCTCTCTCTATTCTTCTGTCTCACTGTCACTCTCTCCCTCTCTCTATTCTTCTGTCTCACTGTCACTCGTCCCTCTCTCTATTCTTCTGTCTCAACTTGTCACTCTCTCCCTCTCTTCCTTTTCTGTCTCACTGTTCACTCTCACCCTCTCTCTATTCTTATGTCTCACTGTCACTCTCCCTCTCTCTATTCTTCTGTCTCACCTGTCACTCTCCTCCTCCTCTCTATTCTTCTGTCTCACTGTCCACTCCCCTCTCTCTATTCTTCTGTCTCACTGTCACTCTCCCTCTCTCTATTCTTCTGTCTCACTGTCACATCTCCCCTCTCTATTCTTCAGTCTCACTGTCACTCTCCCCTCTCTCTATTCTTCTGTCTCACTGTCACTCTCCCTCTCTCTATTCTTCTGTCTCACTGTCACTCTCCCTCTCTCTATTCTTCTGTCTCGATCGTCACTCTCTCCTCTCTCTATTCTTCTGTCTTCACTGTCACTCTCTCCCTCTCTCTATTCTTCGTCTCACTGTCACTCTCTCCCTCTCTCTATTCTTCTGTCTCACTGTCACTCTCCCTCTCTCTATTCTTCTGTCTCACTGTCACTCTCCCCTCTCTCTATTCTTCTGTCTCACTGTCACTCTCTCCCTCTCTCTATTCTTCTGTCTCACTGTCACTCTCCCTCTCTCTATTCTTCTGTCTCACTGTCACTCTCCCCTCTCTCTATTCTTCTGTCTCACTGTCACTCTCCCCTCTCTCTATTCTTCTGTCTCACTGTCACTCTCTCCCTCTCTCTCAATTCTTCTGTCTCACTGTCACTCTCCCTCTCTCTATTCTTCTGTCTCACTGTCACTCTCTCCCTCTCTCTAATCTTCTGTCTCACTGTCACTCTCTCCCTCTCTATTCTTCTGTCTCACTGTCACTCTCTCCCTCTCTCTAATCTTCTGTCTCACTGTCACTCTCTCCCTCTCTATTCTTCTCTCTCACTGTCACTCTCCCTCTCTCTATTCTTCTGTCTCACTGTCACTCTCCCTCTCTCTATTCTTTTGTCTCACTGTCACTCTCCCTCTCTCTATTCTTCTGTCTCACTGTCACTCTCTCCCTCTCTCTATTCTTCTGTCTCACTGTCACTCTCCCCCTCTCTCTATTCTTATGTCTCACTGTAACTCTCCCTCTCTCTATTCGTCTGTCTCACTGTCACTCTCTCCCTCCCTATATTCTTCTGTCTCACTGTCATTCTTCCCTCTCTCTATTCTTCTGTCTCACTGTCATTCTCCCCTCTCTCTATTCTTCTGTCTCACTGTCACTCTCCCCCTCTCTCTATTCTTCTGTCTCACTGTCACTCTCCCTCTCTCTATTCTTCTGTCTCACTGTCACTCTCTCCCTCTCTCTATTCTTCTGTCTCACTGTCATTCTCCCCTCTCTCTATTCTTCTGTCTCACTGTCACTCTCTCCCTCTCTCTATTCTTCTGTCTCACTGTCACTTTCCCTCTCTATTCTTCTGTCTCACTGTCACTCTCCCTCTCTCTATTCTTCTGTCTCACTGTAACTCTCCCTCGCTCTCAATTCTTCTGTCTCACTGTCACTCTCCCCCTCTCTCTATTCTTCTGTCTCACTGTCACTCTCCCTCTCTCTATTCTTCTGTCTCACTGTCACTCTCCCTCTCTCTCAATTCTTCTGTCTCACTGTCACTCTCCCCCTCTCTCTATTCTTCTGTCTCACTGTCACTCTCCCTCTCTCTATTCTTCTGTCTCACTGTCACTCTCCCTCTCTCTATTCTTCTGTCTCACTGTCACTCTCCCTCTCTCTATTCTTCTGTCTCACTGTCACTCTCTCCCTCTCTCTATCTTCTGTCTCACTGTCACTCTCTCCCTCTCTCTATTCTTCTGTCTCACTGTCACTCTCCCTCTCTCTATTCTTCTGTCTCACTGTCACTCTCCCTCTCTCTATTCTTCTGTCTCACTGTCACTCTCCCCCTCTCTCTATTCCTTCTGTCTCACTGTCACTCTCCCTCTCTCTATTCTTCTGTCTCACTGTCACTCTCCCTCTCTCTATTCTTCTGTCTCACTGTCACTCTCTCCCTCTCTCTATTCTTCTGTCTCACTGTCACTCTCCCTCTCTCTATTCTTCTGTCTCACTGTCACTCTCTCCCTCTCTCTATTCTTCTGTCTCACTGTCACTCTCCCTCTCTCTATTCTTCTGTCTCACTGTCACTCTCCCCCTCTCTATTCTTCTGTCTCACTGTCACTCTCCCTCTCTCTATTCTTCTGTCTCACTGTCACTCTCCCTCTCTCTATTCTTCTGTCTCACTGTCACTCTCCCTCTCTCTATTCTTCTGTCTCACTGTCACTCTCTCCCTCTCTCTATTCTTCTGTCTCACTGTCACTCTCCCCTCTCTCTATTCTTCTGTCTCACTGTCACTCTCCCTCTCTCTATTCTTCTGTCTCACTGTCACTCTCTCCCTCTCTCTATTCTTCTGTCTCACTGTCACTCTCCCTCTCTCTATTCTTCTGTCTCACTGTCACTCTCTCCCTCTCTCTATTCTTCTGTCTCACTGTCACTATCTCCCTCTCTCTATTCTTCTGTCTCACTGTCACTCTCCCCCTCTCTATTCTTCTGTCTCACTGTCACTCTCCCTCTCTCTATTCTTCTGTCTCACTGTCACTCTCTCTATTCTTCTGTCTCACTGTCACTCTCCCTCTCTCTATTCTTCTGTCTCACTGTCACTCTCTCCCTCTCTCTATTCTTCTGTCTCACTGTCACTCTCTCCCTCTCTCTATTCTTCTGTCTCACTGTCACTCTCCCCTCTCTCTATTCTTCTGTCTCACTGTCACTCTCCCTCTCTCTATTCTTCTGTCTCACTGTCACTCTCCCTCTCTCTATTCTTCTGTCTCACTGTCACTCTCCCTCTCTCTATTCTTCTGTCTCACTGTCACTCTCCCTCTCTCTATTCTTCTGTCTCACTGTCACTCTCCCCTCTCTCTATTCTTCTGTCTCACTGTCACTCCCCCTCTATCTATTCTTCTGTCTCACTGTCACTCCCCCTCTCTCTATTCTTCTGTCTCACTGTCACTCTCTCCCTCTCTCTATTCTTCTGTCTCACTGTCACTCTCCCTCTCTCTATTCTTCTGTCTCACTGTCACTCTCCCCTCTCTCTATTCTTCTGTCTCACTGTCACTCTCCCTCTCTCTATTCTTCTGTCTCACTGTCACTCTCCCCTCTCTCTATTCTTTTGTCTCACTGTCACTCTCTCCCTCTCTCTATTCTTCTGTCTCATTGTCACTCTCCCTCTCTCTATTCTGCTGTCTCACTGTCACTCTCCCCTCTCTCTATTCTTCTGTCTCACTGTCACTCTCTCCCTCTCTCTATTCGTCTGTCTCACTGTCACTCTCCCTCTCTCTATTCTTCTGTCTCACTGTCACTCTCCCTCTCTCTATTCTTCTGTCTCACTGTCACTCTCCCTCTCTCTATTCTTCTGTCTCACTGTCACTCTCCCTCTCTCTATTCTTCTGTCTCACTGTCACTCTCTCCCTCTCTCTATTCTTCTGTCTCACTGTCACTCTCTCTCTCTCTATTCTTCTGTCTCACTGTCACTCTCTCCCTCTCTATTCTTCTGTCTCACTGTCACTTTCTCCCTCTCTCTATTCTTCTGTCTCACTGTCACTCTCTCCCTCTCTCTATTCTTCTGTCTCACTGTCACTCTCCCTCTCTCAATTCGTCTGTCTCACTGTCACTCTCTCTCTCTATATTCTTCTGTCTCACTGTCACTCTCTCCCTCTCTCTATTCGTCTGTCTCACTGTCACTCTCTCTCTCTCTCTATTTGTCTGTCTCACTGTCACGCTCTCCCTCTCTCTATTCTTCTGTCTCACTGTCAATCTCCCTCTCTCTATTCTTCAGTCTCACTGTCACTCTCTCCCTCTCTCTATTCTTCTGTCTCACTGTCACTCTCTCCCTCTCTCTATTCTTCTGTCTCACTGTCACTCTCTCTCTCTCTATTCTTCTGTCTCACTGTCACTCTCTCCCTCTCTATTCTTCTGTCTCACTGTCACTCTCCCTCTCTCTATTCTTCTGTCTCACTGTTACTCTCCCCCTCTCTATTCTTCTGTCTCACTGTCACTCTCTCCCTCTCTCTATTCTTCTGTCTCACTGTCACTCTCTCCCTCTCTCTATTCTTCTGTCTCACTGTCACTCTCTCCCTCTCTCTATTCTTCTGTCTCACTGTCACTCTCTCCCTCTCTCTATTCTTCTGTCTCACTGTCACTCTCTCCCTCTCTATTCTTCTGTCTCACTGTCACTCTCCCTCTCTCTATTCTTCTGTCTCACTGTTACTCTCCCCCTCTCTATTCTTCTGTCTCACTGTCACTCTCTCCCTCTCTCTATTCTTCTGTCTCACTGTCACTCTCTCCCTCTCTATTCTTCTGTCTCACTGTCACTCTCCCTCTCTCTATTCTTCTGTCTCACTGTTACTCTCCCCCTCTCTATTCTTCTGTCTCACTGTCACTCTCTCCCTCTCTCTATTCGTCTGTCTCACTGTCACTCTCCCTCTCTCTATTCTTCTGTCTCACTGTCACTCTCCCTCTCTCTATTCTTCTGTCTCACTGTCACTCTCCCTCTCTCTATTCTTCTGTCTCACTGTCACTCTCCCTCTCTCTATTCTTCTGTCTCACTGTCACTCTCTCCCTCTCTCTATTCTTCTGTCTCACTGTCACTCTCCCTCTCTCTATTCTTCTGTCTCACTGTCACTCTCTCCCTCTCTATTCTTCTGTCTCACTGTCACTTTCTCCCTCTCTCTATTCTTCTGTCTCACTGTCACTCTCTCCCTCTCTCTATTCTTCTGTCTCACTGTCACTCTCCCTCTCTCAATTCGTCTGTCTCACTGTCACTCTCTCTCTCTCTATATTCTTCTGTCTCACTGTCACTCTCTCCCTCTCTCTATTCGTCTGTCTCACTGTCACTCTCTCTCTCTCTCTATTTGTCTGTCTCACTGTCACTCTCTCCCTCTCTCTATTCTTCTGTCTCACTGTCAATCTCCCTCTCTCTATTCTTCTGTCTCACTGTCACTCTCTCCCTCTCTCTATTCTTCTGTCTCACTGTCACTCTCTCCCTCTCTCTATTCTTCTGTCTCACTGTCACTCTCTCTCTCTCTCTATTCTTCTGTCTCACTGTCACTCTCTCCCTCTCTATTCTTCTGTCTCACTGTCACTCTCCCCCTCTCTCTATTCTTCTGTCTCACTGTCACTCTCCCTCTCTCTATTCTTCTGTCTCACTGTCACTCTCTCCCTCTCTCTATTCTTCTGTCTCACTGTCACTCTCTCCCTCTCTCTATTCTTCTGTCTCACTGTCACTCTCCCCTCTCTCTATTCTTCTGTCTCACTGTCACTCTCCCTCTCTCTATTCTTCTGTCTCACTGTCACTCTCCCTCTCTCTATTCTTCTGTCTCACTGTCACTCTCCCTCTCTCTATTCTTCTGTCTCACTGTCACTCTCTCCCTCTCTCTATTCTTCTGTCTCACTGTCACTCTCTCCCTCTCTCTATTCTTCTGTCTCACTGTCACTCTTCCCTCTCTCTATTCTTCTGTCTCACTGTCACTCTCTCCCTCTCTCTATTCTTCTGTCTCACTGTCACTCTCCCTCTCTCTATTCTTCTGTCTCACTGTCACTCTCCCCTCTCTCTATTCGTCTGTCTCACTGTCACTCTCCCTCTCTCTATTCTTCTGTCTCACTGTCACTCTCTCCCTCTCTCTATTCTTCTGTCTCACTGTCACTCTCCCTCTCTCTATTCTTCTGTCTCACTGTCACTCTCTCCCTCTCTCTATTCTTCTGTCTCACTGTCACTCTCCCCTCTCTCTATTCTTCTGTCTCACTGTCACTCTCCCTCTCTCTATTCTTCTGTCTCACTGTCACTCTCTCCCTCTCTCTATTCTTCTGTCTCACTGTCACTCCTCCCTCTCTCTATTCTTCTGTCTCACTGTCACTCTCCCTCTCTCTATTCTTCTGTCTCACTGTCACTCTCCCTCTCTCTATTCTTCTGTCTCACTGTCACTCTCCCCTCTCTCTATTCTTCTGTCTCACTGTCACTCTCCCTCTCTCTATTCTTCTGTCTCACTGTCACTCTCTCCCTCTCTCTATTCTTCTGTCTCACTGTCACTCTCTCCCTCTCTCTATTCTTCTGTCTCACTGTCACTCTCTCCCTCTCTCTATTCTTCTGTCTCACTGTCACTCTCTCCCTCTCTCTATTCTTCTGTCTCACTGTCACTCTCCCTCTCTCTATTCTTCTGTCTCACTGTCACTCTCCCTCTCTCTATTCTTCTGTCTCACTGTCACTCTCTCCCTCTCTCTATTCTTCTGTCTCACTGTCACTCTCTCCCTCTCTCTATTCTTCTGTCTCACTGTCACTCTCCCTCTCTCTATTCTTCTGTCTCACTGTCACTCTCCCCTCTCTCTATTCTTCTGTCTCACTGTCACTCTCTCCCTCTCTCTATTCGTCTGTCTCACTGTCACTCTCCCTCTCTCTATTCTTCTGTCTCACTGTCACTCTCCCTCTCTCTATTCTTCTGTCTCACTGTCACTCTCCCTCTCTCTATTCTTCTGTCTCACTGTCACTCTCCCTCTCTCTATTCTTCTGTCTCACTGTCACTCTCTCCCTCTCTCTATTCTTCTGTCTCACTGTCACTCTCCCTCTCTCTATTCTTCTGTCTCACTGTCACTCTCTCCCTCTCTATTCTTCTGTCTCACTGTCACTTTCTCCCTCTCTCTATTCTTCTGTCTCACTGTCACTCTCTCCCTCTCTCTATTCTTCTGTCTCACTGTCACTCTCCCTCTCTCAATTCGTCTGTCTCACTGTCACTCTCTCTCTCTCTCTATATTCTTCTGTCTCACTGTCACTCTCTCCCTCTCTCTATTCGTCTGTCTCACTGTCACTCTCTCTCTCTATTTGTCTGTCTCACTGTCACGCTCTCCCTCTCTCTATTCTTCTGTCTCACTGTCAATCTCCCTCTCTCTATTCTTCAGTCTCACTGTCACTCTCTCCCTCTCTCTATTCTTCTGTCTCACTGTCACTCTCTCCCTCTCTCTATTCTTCTGTCTCACTGTCACTCTCCCTCTCTCTATTCTTCTGTCTCACTGTCACTCTCTCCCTCTCTATTCTTCTGTCTCACTGTCACTCTCCCTCTCTCTATTCTTCTGTCTCACTGTCACTCTCCCCCTCTCTATTCTTCTGTCTCACTGTCACTCTCTCCCTCTCTCTATTCTTCTGTGTCACTGTCACTCTCTCCCTCTCTCTATTCTTCTGTCTCACTGTCACTCTCTCCCTCTCTCTATTCTTCTGTCTCACTGTCACTCTCTCCCTCTCTCTATTCTTCTGTCTCACTGTCACTCTCTCCCTCTCTATTCTTCTGTCTCACTGTCACTCTCCCTCTCTCTATTCTTCTGTCTCACTGTCACTCTCCCCCTCTCTATTCTTCTGTCTCACTGTCACTCTCTCCCTCTCTCTATTCTTCTGTCTCACTGTCACTCTCTCCCTCTCTATTCTTCTGTCTCACTGTCACTCTCCCTCTCTCTATTCTTCTGTCTCACTGTAACTCTCCCCCTCTCTATTCTTCTGTCTCACTGTCACTCTCTCCCTCTCTATTCGTCTGTCTCACTGTCACTCTCCCTCTCTCTATTCTTCTGTCTCACTGTCACTCTCCCTCTCTCTATTCTTCTGTCTCACTGTCACTCTCCCTCTCTCTATTCTTCTGTCTCACTGTCACTCTCCCTCTCTCTATTCTTCTGTCTCACTGTCACTCTCTCCCTCTCTCTATTCTTCTGTCTCACTGTCATTCTTCCCTCTCTCTATTCTTCTGTCTCACTGTCACTCTCCCCTCTCTCTATTCTTCTGTCTCACTGTCACTCTCTCCCTCTCTCTATTCTTCTGTCTCACTGTCACTCTCTCCCTCTCTCTATTCTTCTGTCTCACTGTCACTCTCCCTCTCTCAATTCTTCTGTCTCACTGTCACTCTCCCTCTCTCTATTCTTCTGTCTCACTGTCACTCTCTCCTCTCTCTATTCTTCTGTCTCACTGTCACTCTCTCTCTCTCTATTTGTCTGTCTCACTGTCACTCTCTCCCTCTCTCTATTCTTCTGTCTCACTGTCACTCTCCCTCTCTCTATTCTTCTGTCTCACTGTCACTCTCTCCCTCTCTCTATTCTTCTGTCTCACTGTCACTCTCTCCCTCTCTCTATTCTTCTGTCTCACTGTCACTCTCTCTCTCTCTATTCTTCTGTCTCACTGTCACTCTCCCTCTCTCTATTCTTCTGTCTCACTGTCACTCTCCCCCTCTCTCTATTCTTCTGTCTCACTGTCACTCTCCCTCTCTCTATTCTTCTGTCTCACTGTCACTCTCCCTCTCTCTATTCTTCTGTCTCACTGTTACTCTCCCCCTCTCTATTCTTCTGTCTCACTGTCACTCTCTCCCTCTCTCTATTCTTCTGTCTCACTGTCACTCTCTCCCTCTCTCTATTCTTCTGTCTCACTGTCACTCTCTCCCTCTCTCTATTCTTCTGTCTCACTGTCACTCTCTCCCTCTCTCTATTCTTCTGTCTCACTGTCACTCTCTCCCTCTCTCTATTCTTCTGTCTCACTGTCACTCTCTCCCTCTCTATTCTTCTGTCTCACTGTCACTCTCCCTCTCTCTATTCTTCTGTCTCACTGTTACTCTCCCCCTCTCTATTCTTCTGTCTCACTGTCACTCTCTCCCTCTCTCTATTCTTCTGTCTCACTGTCACTCTCTCCCTCTCTCTATTCTTCTGTCTCACTGTCACTCTCTCCCTCTCTCTATTCTTCTGTCTCACTGTCACTCTCCCTCTCTCTATTCTTCTGTCTCACTGTCACTCTCTCCCTCTCTCTATTCTTCTGTCTCACTGTCACTCTCTCCCTCTCTCTATTCTTCTGTCTCACTGTCACTCTCTCCCTCTCTCTATTCTTCTGTCTCACTGTCACTCTCTCCCTCTCACTATTCTTCTGTCTCACTGTCACTTTCTCCCTCTCTCTATTCTTCTGTCTCACTGTCACTTTCTCCCTCTCTCTATTCTTCTGTCTCACTGTCACTTTCTCCCTCTCTCTATTCTTCTGTCTCACTGTCACTCTCCCTCTCTCTATTCTTCTGTCTCACTGTCACTCTCTCCCTCTATCTATTCTTCTGTCTCACTGTCACTCTCTCCCTCTCTCTATTCTTCTGTCTCACTGTCACTCTCCCTTTCTCTATTCTTCTGTCTCACTGTCACTTTCTCCCTCTCTCTATTCTTCTGTCTCACTGTCACTCTCTCCCTCTCTCTATTCTTCTGTCTCACTGTCACTCTCTCCCTCTCTCTATTCTTCTGTCTCACTGTCACTTTCTCCCTCTCTCTATTCTTCTGTCTCACTGTCACTCTCCCTCTCTCTATTCTTCTGTCTCACTGTCACTCTCTCCCTCTCTCTATTCTTCTGTCTCACTGTCATTCTCCCTCTCTCTATTCTTCTGTCTCACTGTCACTCTCTCCCTCTCTATTCTTCTGTCTCACTGTCACTCTCTCCCTCTCTCTATTTTTCTGTCTCACTGTCACTCTCCCTCTCTCTATTCTTCTGTCTCACTGTCCCTCTCTCCCTCTCTCTATTCTTCTGTCTCACTGTCACTCTCCCTCTCTCTATTCTTCTGTCTCACTGTCACTTTCTCCCTCTCTCTATTCTTCTGTCTCACTGTCACTCTCTCCCTCTCTCTATTCTTCTGTCTCACTGTCACTCTCTCCCTCTCTCTATTCTTCTGTCTCACTGTCACTCTCTCCCTCTCTCTATTCTTCTGTCTCACTGTCACTCTCTCCCTCTCTCTATTCTTCTGTCTCACTGTCACTCTCCCTCTCTCTATTCTTCTGTCTCACTGTCACTCTCTCCCTCTCTATTCTTATGTCTCACTGTTACTCTCTCCCTCTCTATTCTTATGTCTCACTGTCACTCTCCCTCTCTCTATTATGTCTCACTGTCACTCTCCCTCTCTCTATTCTTCTGTCTCACTGTCACTCTCCCCCTCTCTCTATTCTTCTGTCTCACTGTCACTCTCCCTCTCTCTATTCTTCTGTCTCACTGTCACTCTCTCCCTCTCTATTCTTATGTCTCACTGTCACTCTCTCCCTCTCTCTATTCTTCTGTCTCACTGTCACTCTCCCTCTCTCTATTCTTCTGTCTCACTGTCACTCTCTCCCTCCCTCTATTCTTCTGTCTCACTGTCACTCTCTCCCTCTCTCTATTCTTCTGTCTCACTGTCACTCTCTCCCTCTCTCTATTCTTCTGTCTCACTGTCACTCTCTCCCTCTCTATTCTTCTGTCTCACTGTCACTCTCCCTCTCTCTATTCTTCTGTCTCACTGTCACTGTCCCTCTCTCTATTCTTCTGTCTCACAGTCACTCTCTCCCTCTCTCTATTCTTATGTCTCACTGTCACTCTCTCCCTCTCTCTATTCTTATGTCTCACTGTCACTCTCCCTCTCTCTATCCTTCTGTCTCACTGTCACTCTCCCCTCTCTCTATTCTTCTGTCTCACTGTCACTCTCTCCCTCTCTCTATTCTTCTGTCTCACTGTCACTCTCCCTCTCTCTATTCTTCTGTCTCACTGTCACTCTCCCCTCTCTCTATTCTTCTGTCACACTGTCACTCTCCCTCTCTCTATTCTTCTGTCTCACTGTCACTCTCTCCCTCTCTATTCTTCTGTCTCACTGTCACTCTCCCTCTCTCTATCCTTCTGTCTCACTGTCACTCTCTCCCTCTCTCCCTCTCTCTATTCTTCTGTCTCACTGTCACTCTCCCCTCTCTCTATTCTTCTGTCACACTGTCACTCTCCCTCTCTCTATTCTTCTGTCTCACTGTCACTCTCCCTCTCTCTATTCTTCTGTCTCACTGTCACTCTCTCCCTCTCTCTATTCTTCTGTCTCACTGTCACTCTCTCCCTCTCTCTATTTTTCTGTCTCACTGTCACTCTCTCCCTCTCTCTATTCTTCTGTCTCACTGTCACTCTCTCCCTCTCTCTATTCTTCTGTCTCACTGTCATTCTCCCTCTCTCTATTCTTCTGTCTCACTGTCACTCTCCCCCTCTCTATTCTTCTGCCTCACTGTCACTCTCTCCCTCTCTCTATTCTTCTGTCTCACTGTCACTCTCCCTCTCTCTATTCTTCTGTCTCACTGTCCCTCTCTCCCTCTCTCTATTCTTCTGTCTCACTGTCACTCTCCCTCTCTCTATTCTTCTGTCTCACTGTCACTTTCTCCCTCTCTCTATTCTTCTGTCTCACTGTCACTCTCTCCCTCTCTCTATTCTTCTGTCTCACTGTCACTCTCTCCCTCTCTCTATTCTTCTGTCTCACTGTCACTCTCTCCCTCTCTCTATTCTTCTGTCTCACTGTCACTCTCTCCCTCTCTCTATTCTTCTGTCTCACTGTCACTCTCCCTCTCTCTATTCTTCTGTCTCACTGTCACTCTCTCTCCCTCTCTCTATTCTTCTGTCTCACTGTCACTCTCTCTCCCTCTCTCTATTCTGTCTGTCTCACTGTCACTCTCCCTCTCTCTATTCTTCTGTCTCACTGTCACTCTCCCCTCTCTCTATTCTTCTGTCTCACTGTCACTCTCTCCCTCTCTCTATTCTTCTGTCTCACTGTCACTCTCCTCTCTCTATTCTTCTGTCTCACTGTCACTCTCCCCTCTCTCTATTCTTCTGTCTCACTGTCACTCTCACCTCTCTCTATTCTTCTGTCTCACTGTCACTCTCCCCTCTCTCTATTCTTGCTGTCTCACTGTCACTCTCCCATCTCTCTATTCTTCTGTCTCACTGTCACTCTCTCCCTCTCTCTATTCATCTGTCTCCACTGTCACTCTCTCCCTCTCTCTATTCCTTCTGTCTCACTGTCCACCTCTCCCTCTCTCTTATTCTTCTGTCTCACTGTCACTATCCCTCTCTCTATTCTTCTGTCTCACTGTCACTCTCTCTATTCTTCTGTCTCACTGTCACTTTCTCCCTCTCTCTATTCTTCTGTCTCACTGTCACTATCCCTCTCTCTATTCTTCTGTCTCACTGTCACTCTCTCTATTCTTCTGTCTCACTGTCACTCTCTCCCTCTCTCTATTCTTCTGTCTCACTGTCACTATCCCTCTCTCTATTCTTCTGTCTCACTGTCACTCTCTCTATTCTTCTGTCTCACTGTCACTCTCTCCCTCTCTCTATTCGTCTGTCTCACTGTCACTCTCCCTCTCTCTATCCTTCTGTCTCACTGTCACTCTCTCCCTCTCTCTATTCTTCTGTCTCACTGTCACTCTCTCCCTCTCTCTATTCTTATGTCTCACTGTCACTCTCCCTCTCTCTATCCTTCTGTCTCACTGTCACTCTCCCCTCTCTCTATTCTTCTGTCTCACTGTCACTCTCTCCCTCTCTCTATTCTTCTGTCTCACTGTCACTCTCCCTCTCTCTATTCTTCTGTCTCACTGTCACTCTCCCCTCTCTCTATTCTTCTGTCACACTGTCACTCTCCCTCTCTCTATTCTTCTGTCTCACTGTCACTCTCTCCCTCTCTATTCTTCTGTCTCACTGTCACTCTCCCTCTCTCTATCCTTCTGTCTCACTGTCACTCTCTCCCTCTCTCCCTCTCTCTATTCTTCTGTCTCACTGTCACTCTCCCCTCTCTCTATTCTTCTGTCACACTGTCACTCTCCCTCTCTCTATTCTTCTGTCTCACTGTCACTCTCCCTCTCTCTATTCTTCTGTCTCACTGTCACTCTCTCCCTCTCTCTATTCTTCTGTCTCACTGTCACTCTCTCCCTCTCTCTATTTTTCTGTCTCACTGTCACTCTCTCCCTCTCTCTATTCTTCTGTCTCACTGTCACTCTCTCCCTCTCTCTATTCTTCTGTCTCACTGTCATTCTCCCTCTCTCTATTCTTCTGTCTCACTGTCACTCTCCCCCTCTCTATTCTTCTGCCTCACTGTCACTCTCTCCCTCTCTCTATTCTTCTGTCTCACTGTCACTCTCCCTCTCTCTATTCTTCTGTCTCACTGTCCCTCTCTCCCTCTCTCTATTCTTCTGTCTCACTGTCACTCTCCCTCTCTCTATTCTTCTGTCTCACTGTCACTTTCTCCCTCTCTCTATTCTTCTGTCTCACTGTCACTCTCTCCCTCTCTCTATTCTTCTGTCTCACTGTCACTCTCTCCCTCTCTCTATTCTTCTGTCTCACTGTCACTCTCTCCCTCTCTCTATTCTTCTGTCTCACTGTCACTCTCTCCCTCTCTCTATTCTTCTGTCTCACTGTCACTCTCCCTCTCTCTATTCTTCTGTCTCACTGTCACTCTCTCCCTCTCTATTCTTATGTCTCACTGTCACTCTCTCCCTCTCTATTCTTATGTCTCACTGTCACTCTCCCTCTCTCTATTATGTCTCACTGTCACTCTCCCTCTCTCTATTCTTCTGTCTCACTGTCACTCTCCCCCTCTCTCTATTCTTCTGTCTCACTGTCACTCTCCCTCTCTCTATTCTTCTGTCTCACTGTCCCTCCCTCCCTCCCTCTCCTATTCTTACTGTCTCACTGTCACTCTCTCCCTCTCTCATATTCTTCTGTCTCACTGTCACTCTCCCTCTCTCTATTCTTTCTGTCTCACTGTCACTCTCTCCCTCTCTCTATTCTTCTGTCTCACTGTCACTTCTCCCTCTCTCTATTCTTCTGTCTCACTGTCCACCTCTCCCCCTCTCTATTCTTCTGTCTCACTGTCACTCTCTCCCTCTCTCTATTCTTCTGTCTCACTGTCACTCTCTCCCTCTCTCTATTCTTCTGCTCTCACTGTCACTCTCCCTCTCTATTCCTTCTGTCTCAACTGTCACTCTCTCCCTCTCTCTATTCTTCTGTCTCAACTGTCACTCTCTCCCTCTCTCTATTCTTCTGTCTCACTGTCCACCCCTCTCTATTCTTCTGTCTCACTGTCACTCTCTCCCTCTCTCTATTCTTCTGTCTCACTGTCACTATCCCTCTCTCTATTCTTCTGTCTCACTGTCACTCTCTCTATTCTTCTGTCTCACTGTCACTCTCTCCCTCTCTCTATTCGTCTGTCTCACTGTCACTCTCCCTCTCTCTATCCTTCTGTCTCACTGTCACTCTCTCCCTCTCTCTATTCTTCTGTCTCACTGTCACTCTCCCCTCTCTCTATTCTTCTGTCACACTGTCACTCTCTCTATTCTTCTGTCTCACTGTCACTCTCCCTCTCTCTATTCTTCTGTCTCACTGTCACTCTCTCCCTCTCTCTATTCTTCTGTCTCACTGTCACTCTCCCTCTCTCTATTCTTCTGTCTCACTGTCACTCTCCCTCTCTCAATTCTTCTGTCTCACTGTCACTCTCTCCCTCTCTCTATTCTTCTGTCTCACTGTCACTCTCCCTCTCTCTATTCTTCTGTCTCACTGTCACTCTCCCTCTCTCTATTCTTCTGTCTCACTGTCACTCTCTCCCTCTCTTTATTCTTCTGTCTCACTGTCACTCTCCCTCTCTCTATTCTTCTGTCTCACTGTCACTCTCCCTCTCTTTATTCTTCTGTCTCACTGTCACTCTCCCTCTCTCTATTCTTCTGTCTCACTGTCACTCTCTCCCTCTCTCTATTCTTCTGTCTCACTGTCACTCTCCCTCTCTCTATTCTTCTGTCTCACTGTCACTCTCCCTCTCTTTATTCTTCTGTCTCACTGTCACTCTCCCTCTCTCTATTCTTCTGTCTCACTGTCACTCTCTCCCTCTCTTTATTCTTCTGTCTCACTGTCACTCTCTCCCTCTCTTTATTCTTCTGTCTCACTGTCACTCTCCCTCTCTCTATTCTTCTGTCTCACTGTCACTCTCCCTCTCTTTATTCTTCTGTCTCACTGTCACTCTTTCCCTCTCTCTATTCTTCTGTCTCACTGCCACTCTCCCTCTCTCTATTCTTCTGTCTCACTGTCACTCTCCCTCTCTCTATTCTTCTGTCTCACTGTCACTCTCCCTCTCTCTATTCTTCTGTCTCACTGTCACTCTCCCTCTCTCTATTCTTCTGTCTCACTGTCACACTCTCCCTCTCTCTCAATTCTTCTGTCTCACTGTCACTCTCCCTCTCTCTATTCTTCTGTCTCACTGTCACTCTCCCTCTCTCTATTCTTCTGTCTCACTGTCACTCTCCCTCTCTCTATTCTTCTGTCTCACTGTCACTCTCCCTCTCTCTATTCTTCTGTCTCACTGTCACTTTCCCCCTCTCTCTATTCTTCTGTCTCACTGTCACTCTCCCTCTCTATTCTTCTGTCTCACTGTCACTCTCCCCTCTCTCTATTCTTCTGTCTCACTGTCACTCTCCCTCTCTCTATTCTTCTGTCTCACTTTTACTCTCCCCCTCTCTTTATTCTTCTGTCTCACTGTCACTCTCCCCTCTCTCTATTCTTCTGTCTCACTGTCACTCTCTCCCTCTCTCTATTCTTCTGTCTCACTGTCACTCTCCCTCTCTCTATTCTTCTGTCTCACTGTCACTCTCCCTCTCTCTATTCTTCTGTCTCACTGTCACTCTCCCTCTCTCTATTCTTCTGTCTCACTGTCACTCTCTCCCTCTCTTTATTCTTCTGTCTCACTGTCCCTCTCTCCCTCTCTCTATTCTTCTGTCTCACTGTCACTCTCTCCCTCTCTCTATTCTTCTGTCTCACTGTCACTCTCTCCCTCTCTCTATTCTTCTGTCTCACTGTCACTCTCTCCCTCTCTCTATTCTTCTGTCTCACTGTCACTCTCCCTCTCTCTATTCTTCTGTCTCACTGTCACTCTCCCTCTCTCTATTCTTCTGTCTCACTGTCACTCTCCTCTCTCTATTCTTCTGTCTCACTGTCACTCTCCCTCTCTCTATTCTTCTGTCTCACTGTCACTCTCTCCCTCTCTTTATTCTTCTGTCTCACTGTCACTCTCCCTCTCTCTATTCTTCTGTCTCACTGTCACTCTCCCTCTCTTTATTCTTCTGTCTCACTGTCACTCTCCCTCTCTCTATTCTTCTGTCTCACTGTCACTCTCTCCCTCTCTCTATTCTTCTGTCTCACTGTCACTCTCCCTCTCTCTATTCTTCTGTCTCACTGTCACTCTCCCTCTCTTTATTCTTCTGTCTCACTGTCACTCTTCCCTCTCTCTATTCTTCTGTCTCACTGTCACTCTCTCCCTCTCTCTATTCTTCTGTCTCACTGTCACTCTCTCCCTCTCTTTATTCTTCTGTCTCACTGTCACTCTCCCTCTCTCTATTCTTCTGTCTCACTGTCACTCTCCCTCTCTTTATTCTTCTGTCTCACTGTCACTCTTTCCCTCTCTCTATTCTTCTGTCTCACTGCCACTCTCCCTCTCTCTATTCTTCTGTCTCACTGTCACTCTCCCTCTCTCTATTCTTCTGTCTCACTGTCACTCTCCCTCTCTCTATTCTTCTGTCTCACTGTCACTCTCCCTCTCTCTATTCTTCTGTCTCACTGTCACACTCTCCCTCTCTCTCTCTATTCTTCTGTCTCACTGTCACTCTCCCTCTCTCTATTCTTCTGTCTCACTGTCACTCTCCCTCTCTCTATTCTTCTGTCTCACTGTCACTCTCCCTCTCTCTATTCTTCTGTCTCACTGTCACTCTCCCTCTCTCTATTCTTCTGTCTCACTGTCACTCTCCCTCTCTCTATTCTTCTGTCTCACTGTCACTCTCTCCCTCTCTCTATTCTTCTGTCTCACTGTCACTCTCCCTCTCTCTATTCTTCTGTCTCACTGTCACTCTCCCTCTCTCTATTCTTCTGTCTCACTGTCACTCTCTCCCTCTCTCTATTCTTCTGTCTCACTGTCACTCTCCCTCTCTCTATTCTTCTGTCTCACTGTCACTCTCTCCCTCTCTCTATTCTTCTGTCTCACTGTCACTCTCCCTCTCTCTATTCTTCTGTCTCACTGTCACTCTCCCTCTCTCTTATTCTTCTGTCTCACTGTCACCTCTCCCTCTCTTCTATTCTTCTGTCTCACTGTCACTCTCCCTCTCTCTCATTCTTCTGTTCACTGTCACTCTCCTCTCTCTCCGCTCTCTTATTCTCTTCTTGTCTCACTGTCACTCTTCCCTCTCTCTCATTCTTCTGTCTCACTGACACTCTCCCTCTCTCTATTCTTCTGTCTCACTGTCACTCTCCCTCTCTCTATTCTTCTGTCTCACAGTCACTCTCTCCTCTCTCTATTCTTCTGTCTCACTGTCACACTACTCCCTCTCTCTATTCTTCTGTCTCACTGTCACACTCTCCCTCTCTCTCTATTCTTCGTGTCTCACTGTCTCTCTCTCCCTCTCTCTATTCTTCTGTCTCACTGTCACTCTCCCTCTCTCTATTCTTTCTGTCTCACTGTCACTCTCCCTCTCTTATTCTTCTGTCTCACTGTCACCCTCCCTCTCTCTATTCTTCTGTCTCACTGTCACTCTCCCCCTCTCTATTCTTCTGTCTCACTGTCACTCTCTCCCTCTCTCTATTCTTCTGTCTCAATGGTCTTCTCCCTCTATCTCTATTCTTCTGTCTCACTGTCACTCTCCCTCTCTCTATTCTTCTGTCTCACTGTCACTCTCCCTCCTCTCTCCTATTCTTCTCAATTCTTCTGTCTCCACTGTCACTCTCCCTCTCTCTATTCTCTGTCTCACTGTCACTCTCCCTCTCTCTATTCTTCTGTCTCACTGTCACTCTCCCTCTCTCTATTCTTCTGTCTCACTGTCATTCTCCCTCTCCCTCTCTCTCAATTCTTCTGTCTCACTGTCACTCTCCCTCTCTCTATTCTTCTGTCTCACTGTCACTCTCCCTCTCTCTATTCTTCTGTCTCACTGTCACTCTCTCCCTCTCTCTATTCTTCTGTCTCACTGTCACTCTCCCTCTCTCTATTCTTCTGTCTCACTGTCACTCTCTCCCTCTCTCTATTCTTCTGTCTCACTGTCACTCTCCCTCTCTCTATTCTTCTGTCTCACTGTCACTCTCCCTCTCTCTATTCTTCTGTCTCACTGTCACTCTCCCCTCTCTTTATTCTTCTGTCTCACTGTCACTCTCTCCCTCTCTCTATTCTTCTGTCTCACTTTCACTCTCTCCCTCTCTCTATTCTTCTGTCTCACTGTCACTCTCTCCCTCTCTCTATTCTTCTGTCTCACTGTCAGTCTCCCTCTCTCTATTCTTCTGTCTCACTGTCACTCTCTCCCTCTCTCTCAATTCTTCTGTCTCACTGTCACTCTCCCTCTCTCTATTCTTCTGTCTCACTGTCACTCTCTCCCTCTCTCTCAATTCTTCTGTCTCACTGTCACTCTCCCTCTCTCTATTCTTCTGTCTCACTGTCACTCTCCCTCTCTCTATTCTTCTGTCTCACTGTCACTCTCCCTCTCTCTATTCTTCTGTCTCACTGTCACTCTCCCTCTCTCTATTCTTCTGTCTCACTGTCACTCTCCCTCTCTCTATTCTTCTGTCTCACTGTCACTCTCCCTCTCTCTATTCTTCTGTCTCACTGTCACTCTCCCCTCTCTCTATTCTTCTGTCTCACTGTTACTCTCCCTCTCTCTATTCTTCTGTCTCACTGTCACTATCTCCCTCTCTCTATTCTTCTGTCTCACTGTCACTCTCTCCCTCTCTCTATTCTTCTGTCTCACTGTCACTCTCCCTCTCTCTATTCTTCTGTCTCACTGTCACTGTCCCTCTCTCTATTCTTCTGTCTCACTGTCACTATCTCCCTCTCTCTATTCTTCTGTCTCACTGTCACTCTCTCCCTCTCTCTATTCTTCTGTCTCACTGTCACTCTCTCCCTCTCTCTATTCTTCTGTCTCACTGTCACTCTCCCCTCTCTCTATTCTTCTGTCTCACTGTCACTTTCCCTCTCTATTCTTCTGTCTCACTGTCACTCTCTCCCTCTCTCTAATCTTCTGTCTCACTGTCACTCTCTCCCTCTCTCTATTCTTCTGTCTCACTGTCACTCTCTCCCTCTCTCTATTCTTCTGTCTCACTGTCACTCTCTCCCTCTCTCTTTTCTTCTGTCTCTTTTACACTGTCTCCCATCTCTTTACCTCTCTGTCTCTTTTGCTCCCTCTCTCCTTCTGTCACTCTCTATCACTCCCCTCTTTTTTTCTCTCTCTTGTGTCCTATTGCCCCCTCTTTATTACTTTGTCTATCTCCCACTCCCCCATCTCCCTCTCTGTCTATCCCTACCTGTATCTGTTCCCCCTTTCTGTTCTTGTAATCAGTAAAAGGAGGAGCACTTACCTATTGCTGTAGGTGGAGAGACTGTGTGACTTCCTTTGCAGAGGTAGGTGCTGACGTAGGCCCAGCAGGGAGCAGCAATGAGCAGAGGGAGGATACTGATGACTTGCATGGCCGCAATGGGCAAGAGAATCCCGCTCAGACTCAGATTCGAGTTCATTGATTGAATGAAGTATCCTGATGATGTCTGCAGGTAAAACAGATGCACTGGTGTCTGCAGCTTATAGGAAATGCTCTATGGCTCTAGATAAGACATATTTCTGCAGGTATAACAGATGTATTGGTGTCTGCAGCTTATAGGAAATGCTCTATGGCTTTAGATAACACATATGTCTGCAGGTATAACAGATGCACTGGTGTCTGCGGCTTATAGGAAGTGTCCTATGGCTTTAGATAACACATATGTCTGCAGGTAAAACAGATGCACTGGTGTCTGCAGCTTATAGGAAATGCTCTATGGCTCTAGATAACACATATGTCTGCAGGTAAAACAGATGTATTGGTGTCTGCAGCTTATAGGAAATGCTCTATGGCTCTAGATAACACATATGTCTGCAGGTATAACAGATGCACTGGTGTCTGCAGCTTATAGGAAATGCTCTATGGCTCTAGATAAGACATATTTCTGCAGGTATAACAGATGTATTGGTGTCTGCAGCTTATAGGAAATGCTCTATGGCTTTAGATAACACATATTTCTGCAGGTATAACAGATGCACTGGTGTCTGCAGCTTATAGGAAATGCTCTATGGCTCTAGATAACACATATGTCTGCAGGTAAAACAGATGTATTGGTGTCTGCAGCTTATAGGAAATGCTCTATGGCTCTAGATAACACATATGTCTGCAGGTATAACAGATGCACTGGTGTCTGCAGCTTATAGGAAATGCTCTATGGCTCTAGATAACACATATGTCTGCAGGTAAAACAGATGCACTGGTGTCTGCAGCTTATAGGAAATGCTCTATGGCTCTAGATAACACATATGTCTGCAGGTAAAACAGATGTATTGGTGTCTGCAGCTTATAGGAAATGCTCTATGGCTCTAGATAACACATATGTCTGCAGGTATAACAGATGCACTGGTGTCTGCAGCTTATAGGAAATGCTCTATGGCTCTAGATAACACATATGTCTGCAGGTAAAACAGATGTATTGGTGTCTGCAGCTTATAGGAAATGCTCTATGGCTCTAGATAACACATATGTCTGCAGGTAAAACAGATGCACTGGTGTCTGCGGCTTATAGGAAATGTACTTTGGCTCTAGATAACACATATGTCTGCAGGTAAAACAGATGTATTGGTGTCTGCGGCTTATATGAAATGTCCTATGGCTTTAGATAACACATATGTCTGCAGGTAAAACAGATGTATTGGGTTCTGCCGCTTATAGGAAATGTACTATGGGTCTAGATAACACATATGTCTGCAGGTAAAACAGATGCACTGGTGTCTGCGGCTTATAGGAAATGTACTTTGGCTCTAGATAACACATATGTCTGCAGGTAAAACAGATGTATTGGGGTCTGCGGCTTATAGGAAATGTCCTATGGGTCTAGATAACACATATATCTGCAGGTAAAACAGACGCACTGGTGTCTGCGGCTTATAGGAAGTGTCCTATGGCTTTAGATAACACATATGTCTGCAGGTAAAACAGATGCACTGGTGTCTGCGGCTTATAGGAAATGTACTATGGGTCTAGATAACACATATGTCTGCAGGTAAAACAGATGTATTGGGGTCTGCGGCTTATAGGAAATGTCCTATGGCTCTAGATAACACATATGTCTGCAGGTAAAACAGATGTATTGGGGTCTGCGGCTTATAGGAAATGTCCTATGGGTCTAGATAACACATATGTCTGCAGATAAAACAGACGCACTGGTGTCTGCGGCTTATAGGAAGTGTCCTATGGCTTTAGATAACACATATGTCTGCAGGTAAAACAGATGCAGTGGTGTCTGCGGCTTATAGGAAGTGTCCTATGGCTCTAGATAAGACATATGTCTGCAGGTAAAACAGACGTATTCGGGTCTGCGGCTTATAGGAAATGTCCTATGGGTCTCGATAAGACATATGTCTGCAGGTAAAACAGATGCACTGGTGTCTGCAGCTTATAGGAAGTGTCCTATGGCTTTAGATAACACATATGTCTGCAGGTAAAACAGACGTATTGGGGTCTGCGGCTTATAGGAAGTGTCCTATGGCTTTAGATAAGACATATGTCTGCAGGTAAAACTGACGTATTGGGGTCTGCGGCTTATAGGAAGTGTCCTATGGCTTTAGATAACACATATGTCTGCAGGTAAAACAGACACACTGGTGTCTGCGGCTTATAGGAAATGTACTATGGCTCTAGATAACACATATGTCTGCAGGTAAAACAGATGCACTGGTGTCTGCAGCTTATAGGAAATGCTCTATGGCTCTAGATAACACATATGTCTGCAGGTATAACAGATGCACTGGTGTCTGCAGCTTATAGGAAATGCTCTATGGCTCTAGATAAGACATATTTCTGCAGGTATAACAGATGTATTGGTGTCTGCAGCTTATAGGAAATGCTCTATGGCTTTAGATAACACATATTTCTGCAGGTATAACAGATGCACTGGTGTCTGCAGCTTATAGGAAATGCTCTATGGCTCTAGATAACACATATGTCTGCAGGTAAAACAGATGCACTGGTGTCTGCAGCTTATAGGAAATGCTCTATGGCTCTAGATAACACATATGTCTGCAGGTAAAACAGATGCACTGGTGTCTGCAGCTTATAGGAAATGCTCTATGGCTCTAGATAACACATATGTCTGCAGGTAAAACAGATGTATTGGTGTCTGCAGCTTATAGGAAATGCTCTATGGCTCTAGATAACACATATGTCTGCAGGTATAACAGATGCACTGGTGTCTGCAGCTTATAGGAAATGCTCTATGGCTCTAGATAACACATATGTCTGCAGGTAAAACAGACGTATTGGGGGCTGCGGCTTATAGGAAATGCTCTATGGCTCTAGATAACACATATGTCTGCAGGTAAAACAGATGTATTGGTGTCTGCGGCTTATAGGAAATGTCCTATGGCTTTAGATAACACATATGTCTGCAGGTAAAACAGATGTATTGGGTTCTGCCGCTTATAGGAAATGTACTATGGGTCTAGATAACACATATGTCTGCAGGTAAAACAGATGCACTGGTGTCTGCGGCTTATAGGAAATGTACTTTGGCTCTAGATAACACATATGTCTGCAGGTAAAACAGATGCACTGGTGTCTGCGGCTTATAGGAAATGTACTTTGGCTCTAGATAACACATATGTCTGCAGGTAAAACAGATGTATTGGGGTCTGCGGCTTATAGGAAATGTCCTATGGGTCTAGATAACACATATGTCTGCAGGTAAAACAGACGCACTGGTGTCTGCGGCTTATAGGAAGTGTCCTATGGCTTTAGATAACACATATGTCTGCAGGTAAAACAGATGCACTCGTTTCTGCAGCTTATAGGAAATGCTCTATGGCTCTAGATAACACATATGTCTGCAGGTATAACAGATGCACTGGTGTCTGCAGCTTATAGGAAATGCTCTATGGCTCTAGATAACACATATGTCTGCAGGTAAAACAGATGCACTGGTGTCTGCAGCTTATAGGAAATGCTCTATGGCTCTAGATAACACATATGTCTGCAGGTAAAACAGATGTATTGGTGTCTGCAGCTTATAGGAAATGCTCTATGGCTCTAGATAACACATATGTCTGCAGGTAAAACAGACGTATTGGGGGCTGCGGCTTATAGGAAATGCTCTATGGCTCTAGATAACACATATGTCTGCAGGTAAAACAGATGTATTGGTGTCTGCGACTTATAGGAAATGTCCTATGGCTTTAGATAACACATATGTCTGCAGGTAAAACAGATGTATTGGGTTCTGCCGCTTATAGGAAATGTACTATGGGTCTAGATAACACATATGTCTGCAGGTAAAACAGATGCACTGGTGTCTGCGGCTTATAGGAAATGTACTTTGGCTCTAGATAACACATATGTCTGCAGGTAAAACAGATGTATTGGGGTCTGCGGCTTATAGGAAATGTCCTATGGGTCTAGATAACACATATATCTGCAGGTAAAACAGACGCACTGGTGTCTGCGGCTTATAGGAAGTGTCCTATGGCTTTAGATAACACATATGTCTGCAGGTAAAACAGATGCACTGGTGTCTGCGGCTTATAGGAAATGTACTATGGGTCTAGATAACACATATGTCTGCAGGTAAAACAGATGTATTGGGGTCTGCGGCTTATAGGAAATGTCCTATGGCTCTAGATAACACATATGTCTGCAGGTAAAACAGATGTATTGGGGTCTGCGGCTTATAGGAAATGTCCTATGGGTCTAGATAACACATATGTCTGCAGATAAAACAGACGCACTGGTGTCTGCGGCTTATAGGAAGTGTCCTATGGCTTTAGATAACACATATGTCTGCAGGTAAAACAGATGCAGTGGTGTCTGCGGCTTATAGGAAGTGTCCTATGGCTCTAGATAAGACATATGTCTGCAGGTAAAACAGACGTATTCGGGTCTGCGGCTTATAGGAAATGTCCTATGGGTCTCGATAAGACATATGTCTGCAGGTAAAACAGATGCACTGGTGTCTGCAGCTTATAGGAAGTGTCCTATGGCTTTAGATAACACATATGTCTGCAGGTAAAACAGACGTATTGGGGTCTGCGGCTTATAGGAAGTGTCCTATGGCTTTAGATAAGACATATGTCTGCAGGTAAAACTGACGTATTGGGGTCTGCGGCTTATAGGAAGTGTCCTATGGCTTTAGATAACACATATGTCTGCAGGTAAAACAGACACACTGGTGTCTGCGGCTTATAGGAAATGTACTATGGCTCTAGATAACACATATGTCTGCAGGTAAAACAGATGCACTGGTGTCTGCAGCTTATAGGAAATGCTCTATGGCTCTAGATAACACATATGTCTGCAGGTATAACAGATGCACTGGTGTCTGCAGCTTATAGGAAATGCTCTATGGCTCTAGATAAGACATATTTCTGCAGGTATAACAGATGTATTGGTGTCTGCAGCTTATAGGAAATGCTCTATGGCTTTAGATAACACATATGTCTGCAGGTATAACAGATGCACTGGTGTCTGCAGCTTATAGGAAATGCTCTATGGCTCTAGATAACACATATGTCTGCAGGTAAAACAGATGCACTGGTGTCTGCAGCTTATAGGAAATGCTCTATGGCTCTAGATAACACATATGTCTGCAGGTAAAACAGATGCACTGGTGTCTGCAGCTTATAGGAAATGCTCTATGGCTCTAGATAACACATATGTCTGCAGGTAAAACAGATGTATTGGTGTCTGCAGCTTATAGGAAATGCTCTATGGCTCTAGATAACACATATGTCTGCAGGTATAACAGATGCACTGGTGTCTGCAGCTTATAGGAAATGCTCTATGGCTCTAGATAACACATATGTCTGCAGGTAAAACAGACGTATTGGGGGCTGCGGCTTATAGGAAATGCTCTATGGCTCTAGATAACACATATGTCTGCAGGTAAAACAGATGTATTGGTGTCTGCGGCTTATAGGAAATGTCCTATGGCTTTAGATAACACATATGTCTGCAGGTAAAACAGATGTATTGGGTTCTGCCGCTTATAGGAAATGTACTATGGGTCTAGATAACACATATGTCTGCAGGTAAAACAGATGCACTGGTGTCTGCGGCTTATAGGAAATGTACTTTGGCTCTAGATAACACATATGTCTGCAGGTAAAACAGATGTATTGGGGTCTGCGGCTTATAGGAAATGTCCTATGGGTCTAGATAACACATATGTCTGCAGGTAAAACAGACGCACTGGTGTCTGCGGCTTATAGGAAGTGTCCTATGGCTTTAGATAACACATATGTCTGCAGGTAAAACAGATGCACTCGTTTCTGCAGCTTATAGGAAATGCTCTATGGCTCTAGATAACACATATGTCTGCAGGTATAACAGATGCACTGGTGTCTGCAGCTTATAGGAAATGCTCTATGGCTCTAGATAACACATATGTCTGCAGGTAAAACAGATGCACTGGTGTCTGCAGCTTATAGGAAATGCTCTATGGCTCTAGATAACACATATGTCTGCAGGTAAAACAGATGTATTGGTGTCTGCAGCTTATAGGAAATGCTCTATGGCTCTAGATAACACATATGTCTGCAGGTATAACAGATGCACTGGTGTCTGCAGCTTATAGGAAATGCTCTATGGCTTTAGATAACACATATGTCTGCAGGTAAAACAGACGTATTGGGGTCTGCGGCTTATAGGAAGTGTCCTATGGCTTTAGATAAGACATATGTCTGCAGGTAAAACTGACGTATTGGGGTCTGCGGCTTATAGGAAGTGTCCTATGGCTTTAGATAACACATATGTCTGCAGGTAAAACAGACACACTGGTGTCTGCGGCTTATAGGAAATGTACTATGGCTCTAGATAACACATATGTCTGCAGGTAAAACAGATGCACTGGTGTCTGCGGCTTATAGGAAATGTACTATGGCTCTAGATAACACATATGTCTGCAGGTAAAACAGACACACTGGTGTCTGCGGCTTATAGGAAATGTACTATGGCTCTAGATAACACATATGTCTGCAGGTAAAACAGATGCACTGGTGTCTGCGGCTTATAGGAAATGTACTATGGCTCTAGATAACACATATGTCTGCAGGTAAAACAGATGTATTGGTGTCTGCGGCTTATAGGAAGTGTCCTATGGCTTTAGATAAGACATATGTCTGCAGGTAAAACAGATGCACTGGTGTCTGCGGCATATAGGAAATGTCCTATGGGTCTCGATAAGACATATATCTTCTTAGGCTTTTAGCTAATTAAAGGGACCATTAACCTGACAAATAACAGTTACACGCTGCTATTTACATTGATATTGACACTAGCAGGAAAGGAATGTTTGTGCACAAATGATACTCTGGGACAGATTGATGCTGATAAGGGAAGCTACCTATTGCTCTAGTAATAGATAAGGACATTCCCACAGACATGAAAAGGACTTTTTTTCCACCCAAGAAAGCAAAACTAACAAACTGAAACACGAAGGACTAGATTACAAGTGGAACGCTAATATATTGCACGCGCATAAGTGGGAAAATTAATGTGCGCGATAAATTGCTACTGTGACAGTGTAAAGTGCCTTTACATTGCGGTCTATGGGAACTGTGTGTTAGAAACATAGAAACATACACCTAGATTTAGAATTTTGCGGCCAAAGGGGTGCGTTAGCTACGCATGTTTTTGTTTCTAGCGCTGCTTCTACACAACGCTGGTATTGAGAGATCTCTGAAGGGCTGCGTTAGGCTCCAAAAAGGTAGCGTACAGGCATATTTTCTGCCACTTCAACTCTCAATACCAGCTTTGCTTACGGTAGCGGCTAGCTGGAAAAACGTGCTCGTGCACGATTCCCCCATAGGAAACAATGGGGCAGCATTAAGCTCCTAACGCAGCCCCATTGTTTCCTATGGGAAAACACTTTCTAAGTCTGCACCTAAGTCTGCACCTAACACCCTAACATGAACTTCGAGTCTAAACACCCCTAACCTTACACTTATTAACCCCTAATCTGCCACCCCCGCTATTGCTGACACCTGCTGTATATTATTAACCCGTAATCTGCCGCGCTTCGTACACCGCCGCAACCTACATTATACCTATGTACCCCTAATCTGCTGCCCCTAACATCGCCGACACTTAGATAATATTTATTAACCCCTAATCTGCCCCCCCCCAACGTCGCCGCTACCTTACCTACACTTATTAACCCCTAATCTGCCGACCGGACATCGCCGCCACTCTAATAAAGTTATTAACCCCTAAACCGCCGCACTCCCGCCTCGCAAACCCTATAATAAATAGTATTAACCCCTAATATGCCCTCCCTAACATCGTCGCCACCTAACTTCAAGTATTAACCCCTAATCTGCCAACCGGACCTCGCTGCTACTCTAATAAATGTATTAACCCCTAAAGCTAAGTCTAACCCTAACACCCCCCTAAATTAAATATAATTTTATTCTAACTAAATAAATTAACTATAATTAACTAAAGTATTCCTATTTAAAGCAAAATACTTACCTGTAAAATAAACCCTAATATAGCTACAATATAACGAATAATTATATTGTAGCTATTTTAGGATTTATATTTATTTTACAGGCAACTTTGTATTTATTTTAACCAGGTACAATAGCTATTAAATAGTTATTTACTATTTAATAGCTACCTAGATAAAATAATTACAAAATTACCTGTAAAATAAATCCTAACCTAAGTTACAATTAAACCTAACACTACACTATCAATAAATTAATTAAATAAATTAACTACAATTACATACAATTAAATAAACTAAACTAAATTACAAAAAATAAAAAAAGATTACAAGAATTTTAAGCTAATTACACCTACTCTAAGCCCCCTAATAAAATAACAAAGCCCCCCAAAATAAAAAAAATTCCCTACCCTAATCTAAATTAAAAAAGTTAACAGCTCTATTACCAGCCCTTAAAAGGGCTTTTTGCGGGGCATGCCCCAAAGAAATCAGCTCTTTTGCCTGTAAAAAAAACACAATACCACCCCCCAACTTTACAACCCACCACCCACATACCCCTACTCTAACCCAAACCCCCTTAAATAAACTTAACACTACCCCCCTGAAGATCTCCCTACCTTGAGTTGTCTTCACCCAACCGGGCACCGATGGACCAAAAGAAGACATCCGGAGCGGCAGAAGTCTTCATCCTATCCGGGCAGAAGAGAACATCCGGACCGGCAGACATCTTCATCCAAGCGGCATCTTCTATCTTCATCCATCCGACGAGGAGCGGCTCCATCTTCAAGACCTCCGGCACGGAACATCCTTCTTGACCGACGACTAGACGACGAATGAAGGTTCCTTTAAGTGACGTCATCCAAGATGACGTCCCTCTAATTCTGATTGGCTGATAGGATTCTATCAGCCAATTGGAATTAAGGTAGGAAAAATCTGATTGGCTGATTGAATCAGCCAATCAGATTCAAGTTCAATCGGATTGGCTGATCCAATCAGCCAATCAGATTGAGCTCGCATTCTATTGGCTGATCGGAACAGATTAGGGGTTAATACTTGAAGTTAGGTGGCGTATTAGGGGTTAATACATTTATTAGAGTAGCGGCGAGGTCTGGTCGGCAGATTAGGGGTTAATAAGTGTAGTTAGGTGACGACGATGTTGGGGGGGCAGATTAGGGGTTAATAAATATTATGTAGGTGTCAGCGATGTTAGGGGCAGCATATTAGGGGTTCATAGGGATAATGTGGTGGCGGCGATGTGCGGTCAGCAGATTAGGGGTTAAAATTTTTTATTATAGTGGCGGTGATGTGGGGGGGCCTCTGTTTAGGGGTACATAGGTAGTTTATGGGTGTTAGTGTACTTTAGAGCACAGTAGTTAAGAGCTTTTTGAACCGGCATTAGCCCAGAAAGCTCTTAACTACTGACTTTTTTCTGCGGCTGGAGTCTTGTCAGTAGAGGGTCTACTGCTCACTTCAGCCAAGACTCTCAATACCGGCGTTAGGAAGATCCCATTGAAAAGATAGGATATGCAATTGGCGTAAGGGGATCTGTGTTATGGAAAAGTCGCGGCTTGGAAGTGAGCGTTAGACCCTTTCCTGCCTGACTCTAAATACCAGCGGGCGGCCAAAAGCAGCGTTAGGACCCCTTAACGCTGCTCTTGACGGCTACCGCAGAACTCTAAATCTAGGCGATAGAATTTGACGGTAGATAAGAACCAAAAAGGCCCATCAAGTCTACCCATATTACATGTTACTTTTTCCTTAGGATAGCCTTATGCATGTCCCAGGCATTTTTTAATTCCTTTACAGTCTTTGTGTTTACCACCTCAAATGGAAGTTCATTCCATGAATCCACCACCCTTTCTGTAAAAAAATGCTTCCTTAAATTTCTCCTGAATCTGCAACCCTCTAACTTTACATTGTGACCCCTTGTTTTGGCATTTATTTATAATAATGTATGTATGTGTATATGTTTGTATATACATATATATTTATGTGTTTATATATATATATACACACACATATATATATATATATATATATATATATATACCTGTGCATATATATATATATATATATATATATATATATATATATATATATATATATATATATAGGTATCCAAAACACCAAAACTCGCCCACAAAGGAAAAATGCCTGGGTGCAAATTTGTAGAAGATATGCAGCCAAAAGAAAATGCACTCTCAGGACTTTCATAAACAGGTTACTTTTATTTCTGTAAGAAATAAAAGTAACCTGTTTATGAAAGTCCTGAGAGTGCATTTTCTTTTGGCTGCATATATATATATATATATAAATAGATATATATAAATATGTGTTTTTATATATATATATATATATATATATATATATATATATATATAGAGAGAGAGAGAGAGAGAGAGAGAGAGAGAGAGAGAGAGAGAGAGAAAACAGCCAATAGGGTTTTAGAAGCTCTCATACTATTGGCTAATTTGAATTTGAAGAATCAAATCAGCCAATAGGAATGCAAAGTACGCCATTTTGAAACGGCTATTTTGCATTCAACTTCAGTGTACGGCGTTGACCGTATGAAGAGGAAGCTCTGCGCAAGATGGGATCGGCTTCCATGATGGTTCCGCTCCACGCCACCAGGATGAAGATAAAAGACGCCCCTGGGATGGATAAAAACCTCGCCGCCTGGATGGAGATGGATGCCCGGACTTCAGCAACCATGAGTAGATCTTCTGAGGTTAGTGTTAGTTTTTTGTTTTTGTTTTAGTTTTTTTGGTTGAGTTTTGGGCTTTGAAAAAGAGCTAAATGCCCTTTTAAGGGCAATACCCATACAAATGCCCCTTTAGGGGCAATGGGTAGCTTAGATTTTTTTTAGAGTTAGTTTTTTTATTTTTAGGGGTTGGTTGGGTGACGGGTTTTACTGTTGGGGGGTCTTTGTATTTTTTTACAGGTAAAAGCTGATTTCTTTAGGGCAATGCCCTACAAAAGGTCCTTTTAAGGGCTATTGGTAGTTTATTGTAGGCTAGGAGGTGTTTTTATTTTGGGGGGCTTTTTTATTTTTATAGGGCTATTAGATTAGGTGTAATTGTTTTAATTGTTAACAATTTTGTTAATTTTTTGTAATTTTAGTATTTTTTATTTTTCGGGATTTTAGTGTTTATTATTTTTTGTAAATTTAGATTTTTTTAAATTTTTCATTGGATTATTTTTTTTTAGGTGTAATTTAGATTTTTTAATTTTTCTTGTAGTGTTAGGTTTTTTAAAATTTGTAATTTAGATATATGTATATGTAGTTTTTTTTATTTTAGGTTTATTTTATTTCACAGGTAAGTTTTTATTTATTTAAATAGTTATATTGTAATTTTAATTTAAAGTAAGGGGGGTGTTAAGTTTAGGGGTTAATAGTTTAATTTAGTGTTTTGCTATGTGGGGGACCGGCGTTTTAGGGGTTAATATGTTTATTTAGTGGCGGAGATGTGGGAGGCCAGCGGTTTAGGGGTTAATAACTTTATTTAGTGGCGGCATTGTCGGGGAGTGGCAGAATAGGGGTTAATACCTTTATTATAGTGGCGGTGATGTCAGGGTGCGGGGGAATAGTAGTTAATATATTTAACTAGTGTTGGCGATGTGGGTGGGTGGCAGATTAGGAGTTAATGTATTGAATAGCCGCGATGTGGGTGGCAGATTAGGGGTGAATGGGTTTAATATAGTGTTTGCAATGCGGGAGGGCAGCGGTTTAGGGGTTAATAGGTTTATATAGTGTTGGCGATGTGGGTGGGCAGCAGATTAGGGGTTAATATTTTTATTTAATAGTGTTTAGTGTTTTTGTAGGCCAAGGGCTAGTCGGTGTACCTTAATCTCTCTACCATAAGTCCCCGAGTGGACTTGATAAGTTAGATAGGAAAAAGAGCAAAGGGAGCGCCAACTTAAGAAGGCGAAGGTAAATGTGGTAAAAGACTAGAATTTATTTAAAATATCAAAGCAGTCGCAATGTCTAACAGACGTAAAAAACTTCATGGATCTATGATACAGATATAAACAGTAATATATAGTAAAATACAATATATTAGTCACAGGATATTGTACAGATGCGTTACCAATGGATGCTGACATACAGTGTATAAAACTTCAGATATAAACAGTAATATATAGTAAAATACAATAAATACAATATATTAGTCACAGGATATTGTACAGATGCGTTACCAATGGATGCTGACATACAGTGTATAAAACTTCAGATATAAACAGTAATATATAGTAAAATACAATATATTAGTCACAGGATAATGTACAGGTGCGTTACCAATGGATGCTGACATACAGTGTATAAAACTTCAGATATAAATAGTAATATATAGTAAAATACAATATATTAGTCACAGGATATTGTACAGATGCGTTACCAATGGATGCTGACATACAGTGTATAAAACTTCAGATATAAACAGTAATATATAGTAAAATACAATAAATACAATATATTAGTCACAGGATATTGTACAGATGCGTTACCAATGGATGCTGACATACAGTGTATAAAACTTCAGATATAAACAGTAATATATAGTAAAATACAATATATTAGTCACAGGATATTGTACAGATGCGTTACCAATGGATGCTGACATACAGTGTATAAAACTTCAGATATAAATAGTAATATATAGTAAAATACAATATATTAGTCACAGGATATTGTACAGATGCGTTACCAATGGATGCTGACATACAGTGTATAAAACTTCAGATATAAACAGTAATATATAGTAAAATACAATAAATACAATATATTAGTCACAGGATAATGTACAGATGCGTTACCAATGGATGCTGACATACAGTGTATAAAACTTCAGATATAAATAGTAATATATAGTAAAATACAATATATTAGTCACAGGATATTGTACAGGTGCGTTACCAATGGATGCTGACATACAGTGTATAAAACTTCAGATATAAATAGTAATATATAGTAAAATACAATATATTAGTCACAGGATATTGTACAGGTGCGTTACCAATGGATGCTGACATACAGTGTATAAAACTTCAGATATAAACAGTAATATATAGTAAAATACAATAAATACAATATATTAGTCACAGGATATTGTACAGGTGCGTTACCAATGGATGCTGACATACAGTGTATAAAACTTCAGATATAAACAGTAATATATAGTAAAATACAATATATTAGTCACAGGATATTGTACAGATGCGTTACCAATGGATGCTGACATACAGTGTATAAAACTTCAGATATAAACAGTAATATATAGTAAAATACAATAAATACAATATATTAGTCACAGGATATTGTACAGATGCGTTACCAATGGATGCTGACATACAGTGTATAAAACTTCAGATATAAACAGTAATATATAGTAAAATACAATAAATACAATATATTAGTCACAGGATATTGTACAGATGCGTTACCAATGGATGCTGACATACAGTGTATAAAACTTCAGATATAAACAGTAATATATAGTAAAATACAATAAATGCAATATATTAGTCACAGGATATTGTACAGATGCGTTACCAATGGATGCTGACATACAGTGTATAAAACTTCAGATATAAACAGTAATATATAGTAAAATACAATATATTAGTCACAGGATATTGTACAGGTGCGTTACCAATGGATGCTGACATACAGTGTATAAAACTTCAGATATAAACAGTAATATATAGTAAAATACTATAAATACAATATATTAGTCACAGGATATTGTACAGATGCGTTACCAATGGATGCTGACATACAGTGTATAAACTCTTATCTTTATATAATGCTGTTCCTATAGAGTTCCTTCGGTTGAGGTTGGGAAAAAAGGAAAAGAGAACTTCCCTCTATTATAGAGGAAGGCTGATGGTGTTGCAGGTGATATAGAGTCTTTCTTAGTGGTGTAGAATCTGTGTGTTAAAGTGACAAATCCAGGTGTTCAAATAATTAATTATAAAAAATAAAAATTCAATAAAAAATTCCAATGAAAACTGTGATATAAAAACTGTGATACAAAATTGGTGTGATTTAAAAATAAATATAAAAATTAAAATTAAAATACATCCGAAAAAATACGTCAAGGATATCCAGAAAAACAGGTGAAAAAATGTGTTTAGAGTGAAAATGTACGTGTTGATCCCCAAATAGAATGGAGGGTATCTCAATAGAAAAAATAAAAAGAGTTTGCGCTTTGGGAGGTAGTGAAACTGAGCTTCTGGTGTATCCTAATGGTAAAAATCCAAAAGAGAATTCCTGAAACCTGTGAAAAACAAAAAATACAATAGTGCAATAAAGTTTTAAAACACCTTATTAAGGTATTGAAATTAGGCTTACCACTGGGTATGTCGACGCATTTCAGCCTCTCATAGGTCTTTCTCAAGACTATACTACTGTGTATTTACTGGTAGCTTATATAGGGTATGGGCTAGGTTCAATTCGGTCTGTCTGGGTGCTAAAATAATTTAGGACCACCCACTTCTGGTTTATACTGATGCATTCTGGGTGTTTATTAAAAAGCAATTTATTATATGTTAAAGAGCGATTTTCAAAAGTTTTAGGTGCAGAATATAAAAGATCCTAAGTGGTACCAAATACTATCTGATTGTAAATAGATGTATGTCCTCAGTTAGGGGATCAATCTTTTGTTTACTAAATAGTGCAGCATCACTTCTGGTTTTAGGTTTGTGACGTCACTTCCGGTTTTCGTGACAATGACAATTCTATGAATGATGTCATTTCCGGTATCGTTTTTTGCCGGATGTTTATATGGGTGTCATGTGTAAGTTAGAGAGGGAAATGGATAAGGACTAGTATGGACTAGTAAAAGATCCTATATTGGACGTGCAAGTGTCCATCATTAATATTGTAAACAGCAAGTGCAATGTGAAATCTGAAATTTCATAAAATTCTATTAATTGTTAAAATTTATAAAGGTCTTAAATTGTTAAAATTTTTAAAAAATCTAGAGATTATAAATAATTCAGAAATACAAAAATACACATGTACAGAGATACATACCTCTCGGACTACCCACTGTGCAGATACTGATATTCACCACCGATTATGAAGAACACGTTTGCTTGACTATAACTTTTTTCTAATTTTAGCAATGGTCATCGGATTGATTGTAGACTTTATATTAATTTAAATTTAATTTTTACTTTACATATGAGTAATAGAATCCTTCCTCTCCCACACAAAGATAACAATTTCCATCAGTCCATATCCAACAATAGGAGACAAGATTGATAATGTAAAAAACAGAGTCATTAGGAGCCCCTACTTACTCTTGCATTGTAAGGTTATAAGTAGACTTGTTTATCCAAAATTATGAAAACTCTCGATTCTATCTGAATCACATTTCCAATGTCTACTATGTCTAATGTTCAGAAAATCCCACATGATGCTCCTAACCTATCACATCCTACCACATCAAAGTGTGGCCTAGCACATATGATTATGTACTCGGCTCATTTAGATTATGAGGGTTGACACTAGAAGTCATATAAGACACCTGGCAGTTGTTAACTTTTCATAATACTTGGCCTACTGTCTATATGGAGTATAATGCTGTGAATTATGTGATTGTACAATTGTATTATTGTATTAATGTCCTATGTACTCTTACTCACTCAGTCCTAATATATGTAAATATACACTAGATCTTTAGAACAATCTGTGTATTTTTGTATTTCTGAATTATTTATAATCTCTAGATCTTTTTAACAATTTTAACAATTTAAGACCTTTATAAATTTTAACAATTAATAGAATTTTATGAAATTTCAGATTTCACATTGCACTTTCACTTTACAATATTAATGATGGACACTTGCACGTCCAATATAGGATCTTTTACTAGTCCATACTAGTCCTTATCCATTTCCCTCTCTAACTTGCACATGACACCCATGTAAACATCCCGCAAAAAAACGATACCGGAAAAGTACATCATTCATAGAATTGTCAAACATAAAAGTTCGTATTTCCACATTCATTATTGAAAAACACATATAACATATATGTTGGTAATAACCAACATTATTCCAAATAGGCTCGTCAAAAGATATCAGGCTTAAAGCAAAATGGTTTAAAGCGAAATATGAGTGAGCCTCATAGTAAATATCCGGTATTACGAAAACTGGAAGTGACGTCACAAACCTTATACCGGAAGTGACGCCACACTATTTAGTAAACAAAAGATCGATCACCTAACTGATGACATACATCTATTCACAATCAGATAGTATTTGGTACCACTTAGGATCTTTTATATTCTGCACCTACAACTTTTGAAAATCGCTCTTTAACATATAATAAATTGCTTTTTAATAAACACCCAGAATGCATCAGCCAAAACCGGAAGTGGGTGGTCCTAAATTATTTTGGAGCCCAGACAGACCAAATTGAACCTAGCCCATACCCTATACCAGTAAATACACGGTAGTATAGTCTTGAGAAAGACCTATGAGAGGCCGAAACGCGTCGAAATACCACTGGTAAGCCCAATTTCAATACCTTAATAAGGTTTTTTAAAACTTTATTGCACTACTGTATTTTTTTTTCACAGGTTTCAGGAATTCTCTTTTGGATTTTTACCATTAGGATACACCAGAAGCTCAGTTTCACTACCTCCCAAAGCACAAACTCTTTTTAATTTTTCTATTGAGATACCCTCCATTTTATTTGGGGATCAACACGTACATTTTCACTCTAAACACATTTTTTCACCTGTTTTTCTAGATATCCTTCACATATTTTTTCGGATGTATTTTCATTTTTATTTTTATATTTATTTTTAAATCACACCAATAGCTTTTGTATCACAGTTTTTATATCACAGTGTTCATTGGAATTTTTTATTAAATTTTTAATTTTTTTAATTAATTATTTGAACACCTGGATTTGCCACTTTAACACACGGATTCTACACCACTAAGAAAGACTCTATATCACCTGCAACACCATCAGCCTTCCTCTATAATAGAGGGAAGTTCTCTTTTTCTTTTTTCCCAACCTCAACCGAAAGAACTCTATAGGAACAGCATTATATAAAGATAAGAGTTTTATACACTGTATGTCAGCATCCATTGGTAACGCATCTGTACATTGCCAAAGAGTGCAATATACTGTGACTATCTCACTGTTAATGCTATACCATAATATTAATGTAGATAACCTGAAATGTTGAGGTGTCGCTGCAAAAATTATACCACAGTAATGATACACATAACCTGAAGTATTGGTGGTTAAACTGAACTTAGTTCCTCCAAAGTGTATCAATTATACAGCTGATCCATATGGGTTTATATTTAAATTATACAGCTGATCCATATGGGTTTATATTTAAATTATACAGCTGATCCATATGGGTTTATATTTAAATTACACAGCTGATCCATATGGGTTTATATTTAAATTATACAGCTGATCCATATGGGTTTATATTTAAATTATACAGCTGATCCATATGGGTTTATATTTAAACAGCTTTGTTATGTGATGTGAGACCAGCAAGCCGAGATACTACAATTATAGCTGACAGTTTTAGTGTACCACAAGGCAGACGTTACAATAATTTATTTACAATACAATTACAGTGAACAAATATAATTAATTACAATACTGGTAGATATATAACTACCAGGTAACGAGGTAAACAATATGATACACTTTGGAGGAACTAAGTTCAGTTTAACCACTAATACTTCAGGTTATGTGTATCATTACTGTGGTATAATTTTTGCAGCGACACCTCCGCTGCTCAGAGATACAAAGTAATCTGATGCATTAACTAATAAAGTAACACAAGCATATAAATAAATTGTTGCTCCTACCAGATAACTCACAGTAAGTACGATATGTAAAAATTGAATTTATACAATAACCAACATTTCAGGTTATCTACATTAATATCATGGTATAGCATTAACAGTGAGATCCGTTTGTTGAACATAAAAACAAAAGTCATTAGGTACATGAAATAACATAGATATACAGGCAGATATACACACTCTTGCTTCTGCCTGATAACATAAATGGCCGAGCTGTTTCTTATGTACAGTACTGGATTTATATACAATACTGCAAAGGTATGAGGGACTTATACATCTGACCATACTTATCTCAGCATCTCCTTATCCTGGCAGTAATAAATACTTTATTTACCATCTAAGTAGATTCATTCTTTTATAAACCACAGTTACACAAACCAGTACAATGCAATCTTAACTTTGATTACCATGACATACTGAATACAGTATAGTGGACCATACATAACTATTCTCATGTCTCCTGATATTTAGTATTACAAAACGAGTGTAACTCCACGATACAATACAGATTTATTTTACTTAATGATCTATACTGTTTAGCTATATCTGACCAACTCTTAAACTACTCTATACAGGTGTTTTATACCACAGTTATAACTTAAAAAGTCCCTATAAACTGTGAGGGACCACATTTATCCAGTGTGATACACAATAGTATATCATCACGGATAGGTTACTATACTGATTTCCTAAACTTTTGTTATAAGGTGACAACTTATAATTGATTGCAAGAGGAGATTACCCTATCTTGAGTAATTTATTACTTTACCTGAATTCTAATACGATATACTCTAATTTTTACACACTACAACCATAGTGCCACACAGACTTATGTATAGAGCATACCTTAATAATATCACTTGGGCTATCATACCCCAAAGGCCTATTAATTTAATCATATTAAGGAATCTATACACGACTACTCGATCCTAGGTTTTTAATTGTATATGACCCCCACTCTCCCCATTTTTTATTATTATTCAATAAAGGTTATATTTTAAACACAGGAATTTAACTCCGCCTGTGGTTCAGGCAGCGAGTGCTGATACCGCATTCTTTCGTGAAAGTGGTTTTACCACTTCCACATTTAGCCTTAATGTAATTTTTGTGCGGAGCACCCCTCCCTTTACTATCATTAAAAACCTTCAGTTGTAATTAATTACGTACAACTACTGTATATACACTGGGGAGTTTGTGCCATTACTCAACTCGGTCTCCAAGATCCATTGGTAACGCATCTGTACATTGCCAAAGAGTGCAATATCCTGTGACTATCTCACTGTGACTAATATATTGTATTTACTGTATTTTACTATATATTACTGTTTATTTCTGTATCATGGATCCATGAAGTTTTTTTTACGTCTGTTAGACATTGCGAATGATTTGAAATTGATGTTTTAAATAAATTCTAGTCTTTTACCACTTTTACCTTAGCCTTCTTAATTTGGCGCTCCCTTCCCTCTTTTACATGTTTATTTAATTGTCCCAATGTGGGTTGGCGGTGGATTAGGTGGCTAATAAGTTTAATAAAGTATTTGCAATGCGGGATGGTGGTGGTTTAGGGATTAATAGGTAGTTTATCGGTGTTCGGGTACTTTAATTATGAGTTTTGTGAAACATTTTTGTTACACAAAATCCATAACTACTGCTCTCAGATTGCGAAACAGATTGTGTCGGTATAGGCTGTAACGCAAGCATTTTAGCCTCAATGCACAACCTGTAATACCAGCGCTATGGAAATCCCACACAAAAACATAATTTTTTTGAGTGCGGGACTGACTTCGCCTTACAGGCTAAAATGTTTGCGTTATAGTATACCGACACGACTCGTAATATGCGTTCCTACTTTTACTCTGAAATTGCCATTTTTTCAGCATTAAAAGCCGCAACGCAAAACTCGTAATCTAGGTTTTATTGAAGAACATTGGAATATTAAATATTAATATTTTTGTGTTAAGTTAGCGCTCTTGAGAAAATGCGGTAAAGTTTGCCCGTGAGGAGAGTGTTAGTTTTTTGTTTACTTTTTGGCTCCATTGAAGTCTTTGGGGAAATTTGTTTGCGTGAATGTGATATTCAAAGTTTGGCTTCTTGCGCACATCAAGTTATTGTGCAAGCGCAAACTTTTTACTTTTAGCTTGTAATACTAGCGCAACCCGACGGGCGCAAAAAGCTAAAGCCTAGTGGGGTTAACGCAGGAGCGCAAACTACCACTCCACACGTAATCTAGCCCTAAATGTGCTTAAATAACATTTAGCCTCTGCTCATTGCCGTAATGATCCCACACCGGGAGCTTACTCACCTGAGTTGTTCCAATCCTATAAACGATTTGGAAAGCAAAGAAGGGGAAGAGTCTGCTGACGGCCTTTGTATTCTCCACATGTAACTCACTGAACCAGCCACCATTATTTTCTTTAGCGCGATCTAACCAGGTGGTGACTCGCCCGCCAAGGTGACGGTTGTTAATACAGCACATTCTCAACGCATTCAGCAAGACACCAAATATGACTCGGAGTGAGACATCTGCAATACAAATATATTAATATTACTGACATATTTAGCGCCGGAGTGAGAGAGAACACTGGTGTTGTATGAGGGTCACTTGGTTTATTGCAGGGTTATACAATTCTAATCTATCCCAGATCATTTGAAACCTTCATGATAAACACACACAAATCCCATGGGGCAGTATGACAACACTATTCCAGATTATCAGAAAACCTTTTTCAGAAGCTTTTCAGTGGAGTTTTGGACAAATTCTTCCTCTGGAAGCTGCTAACTAGCGCGCATATTACAAGTTAAAAAGTACACGGTTGTGCTTGAAAGCAAACAACATTGGCTCTTAACGATATGTATACAGAAGCGTATTTAGGTTTTGTGTTGCCCTAGGGACAGAAAATGATGTTGCCTCCCCTACTTACACAGAGGTATACACATACATACACAGACACACTTTTACTGCAATATATATGTGTTGACGTGCTCGTGCACGCTTTCCCCGTAGACATCAATGGGGAGAGAGTGTTAGAAAAAACCTAACATCTGAAGCGAGGAATGAAAAGCTACGTAACGCAACCTCATTGATGTCTATGGGGGAAAAAAAGTTACGTTTAAACCTAAAACCCTAACATAAACCCCAAGTCTAAACACCCTGAATCCACCGCCCCCGACATCGCCGACACCTAAATAAAGTTATTAACCCCTAATATGGCACTCCAGACATCGCCGCCACTAATAAAAGTTATTAACCCCTATTCCGCCACTCCCCAACATCGCTGACACTATAATAAAGTTATTATTAATAATAACTAGTATTTATATAGCGCTTTTCTCCCAGTGGGACTCAAAGTGCTTTTCAGCGCTCGCAATTCACCAAATAGGCAGCTGAATAGTAATAGTTGTTATTATTACCCAATTTAATGGTACTCATTTTATCGACCTCGGAAGGATGAAGGGCTGAGTCGGCCCTGCCGGGATTTGAACCTGTGACCTTGGATCTTTTAAACAGGCTTTTTTGTTGTAGTCAGGACATTTACCAACTGAGCTATCTCACCCCTATTCCCCTGCACCCCAACATCACCACCACTAAATAAAGTTATTAATCCCTAAACCTCTGGCCTCCCACATCACTGCCACTAAATAAACATATTCACCCCTAAACCACCAGCCCCCACATCGCAAAAAACTAAATTATAATAATAATCCCTAAACATAACAACCCACTAACTTTAAATTAAAATTACAATATAACAATAATTTTATATTTTATAACAATAAAATAAATAATAACTTTCCTGTGAAATTAAAAAAAAACTAAGTTTAAACTATAAATTAACCTATTATACTAAAATTAAAATAACTACCAATTAAATAAACTAAATTACAAATTAAAAAAAAACTAACACTACTAAAAAAAAAAAATGTCTAAAATTCCAAAAAATAAAAAATACTAAATTGTGAAAAATAACAAACAAAATTATAGAAAATAAAAACAATTAACCTAATGTAATAGCCCCATAAAAATAAAAAAGCCCCCCAAAATAAAATAAAAAACCCATAGCCTACAATAAACTACCAATCACCCTTAAAAGGGCCTTTTGTAGGGCATTGCCATAAATAAATCAGCTCTTTTACCTGTAAAAAAAATACAAAGACCTCCCAACAGTAAAACCCACCACCCAACCAACCCCCCAAAATAAAAAAACTAACTCTAACAAAAACCTAAGCTACCCATTGCCCTGAAAAGGGCATTGAGCTCTTTAAAAAAAAAAAAAACCTAATATAAAAAAAAACCCCACCCAAAAAAGTTAAAAACCCCCCATAAATTATGCTTACCTGATAATTTTCTTTTCTTCAGATGGAAAGAGTCCACAGCTGCATTCATTACTTTTGGGAATTCAGAACCTGACCACCAGGAGGAGGTAAAGACACCCCAGACAAATCCTTAAATACTCCTCCCACTTCCCTCATCCCCCAGTCATTCTGCTGAGAAACAAGGAACAGTAGATGAAATATCAGGGTGAAAAGGTGCCAGAAGAACAAAAAATATGGCCAACCCACAAAAAACACGCGGGGAGCTGTGGACTCTTTCCATCTGAAGAAAAGAAAATTATCAGGTAAGCATAATTTGTTTTTCTTCATAAATGGTAAGAGTCCTCAGCTGCATTCATTACTTTTGGGAATACTATACCCAAGCTATAGAGGACACTGAATTCTAAAACATGAGGGTACCAAAGGCAGCCCATTCTGAGGGCACCAGGCCTGAAAACCCCTACCCACAAAATCCCGCTTTGTCCGAAGCCGAGAACAACTTTGAAAAAAGGAAAAGAACCAAGGACACTGACCTGCAGATAGTCCACAAGCCATGCTAGAGACCGCAGGAAACTAGACTTGACTGAGTCATCCAGCCTCCAGGAGACACCATTGCCCAGCAGTCGGTCTCCAAACAACACACCCCTTATTAGAGAAATGGAACAAACTACCGTAGTCTTCCTAGAAAAGACACAGAGAAAACAACCATAAGGAACTCCAGAACCCTAAAAAGGGCACAAGGAGTCCTAATTAAAAACACAGAGCAAAAACACGAGAAACCGGGTCATGCTAACAGAGACCCAACCAGTCTCGTAGAAACAAGGGGAGGCAACACCCAGAGATACAGAAACCACGGGCTAAGGCCGGGAGTCTGAAACAGAGAAGAGAATAATCCCCTAACATAGTGCAACCATACTCTAAAAAGCAACTGAAGATGAAAGTCCCCAAGTCGCAAAAGGTAGCTCCGAATATCTATTCAGAACCAAAACCTTGTGCAGCAAGCTCAGATAGATGAATATCTGACGTGCAGTCAACTAAAAATTACTCAGAAACTTGAATAAGAGCAGCTTAAAATAGGATCCTTCAGTCTGCTAAGCATCCACTACCCAGTGGATAACATTGCAGGCTATCCAAAAGCCACCAGTCCTTCCCACAGATCTTAATGTGGAGAAAAGCAGAAACCTCAGAGCAACAGATCCTAGATCCTGCTCCAAACACCAGACCAGCCCAAAAAGCAGGCAAGTCTGATAGACAGGGGGAACAGAAAGACCCCAACCACAAGTCCATAGGGAATGAAGAATGGGGGGGACTCACCCACCCCAACAGAGCTCGGGTGCCATCCCAATCCGCTCCTCCAAGAAAAAGTACTCTTAAGGAGAACCCCCTAGCACCTGATACAGAAAGTGCATTAGATCCTTAGGAAGACCTGTCACAACTCTCTTACACAGTCTCTACATGGAGACTTCAATTTCCAACAGTTGGAACAGTGCAACCCATGGAGCAGGAGACTGCTGACCCTAATGGAATAAAGCCACCTGTTCCAACCTCCTACACACTGGGCAGGACAAAGACCCTCCAGAGAGAGGAAACCCCCGCTCTTAAGGAAGACAATCTACCCTATCGAAGGGGCAGCACAGAGAAAAACAGCGCATATGCCCACAAGACATGAAGCCATAGTCTGATCAAAACACAGACCAAATGAAAAATCATCCAGACACTACTGTTGATCCAACAGAGGAAAACTCCCCATGAAAAGGAGCACACTCCAACCGAAGGACAAGACAGGTCTTAAAGTTTATAACCCGTACCCGAAGGTGGATTTGAACCCTGGCCTAAACTGGACATCTAGCGCCGCAGCTGTACTTGAACCAACAACCCTTGTGTTGCAAGGCCACAAGGCTAACCGCTAGGCAACATTTGTTGTTCAGAAGCCCAGTGAGCTAGCCCCTATCTCATAACATAGTCTCCCTGAAAAAAACTGGGTTGTCCCGAACCAGTCCGTAGGTCTCTAAACATCCAAGAAGGATCCAAGACAAGAACCCTGGACCCAGGACCCAGAATCGTCTTAAAACGAATGCCCAGAGAACACAAGATAGCCCATCTGAATAAATCAGACCTCACAGGGAATGATAACCAGGCTAACCCGGATAATGGGTACAGGACTCACTCGTAATACCCAGCCCAAGGAGAAGAGAACACCCTTAGCAGGAGGTCAACACACCCCCAACAAAGTGGTAAGCCATGACAAAGTCACGCAATTCCTCTAGGGCCCAAAGACTCCAAGGACAACGAGCACAAAGTCCAAGACTAAGGGATGATAACAAGAACAGAGTCACCCGAAGAGAGAGTAGAAGAAAGGCCAGTCTCCATAATCCTGTCAGATTAACTTTCCGGAGGACCACACCCAAGGAAAAAGAATGCAGAGCATCCCGAACCCTGGTAGAAAAAATCCCTGACTAACTCCCGGAAGTATACAAAGCCGCACGGCCCTCACTTCCAAAATTAAATGGCCAAAGCCACCAGAAAAAAATGGACGAAGTCCAGAAAATCTCGACCCGAATGAAGAGAACCTCTAAAAGGAAAAAGTCCTAAAAGGCACACTCCCAAGAGACCTTGAAAAGGCAAGGCCGCCAAGAACTGGCGGTATGAGGACCTAATTCCTCCAAACCTCCAACTCAAAACGGGAAGGAACCACTCAAGTTCCCACAAAAAACGGAAAACAACTGAATATGTCACAGCGGATCTCAACGGAGTCCCAGCCGACTAGATTGAGAGACTTATGAGGACTGAACTCAATCCCCCATGCCCCTAAGGAAACCATGGACCATCAAGAATTCTAGCTGAAACTTGTAAAATAAAACAAGAAAAACAACACAAATCAAGGTGTGAGCACTCGGCGCCCTCACCGGACCAGCCCGGCATAAAAGGCGCCACATGTCTGAGCTAGGCCTCAAAGACAGAAGGATTTGTACCCAGTCAGGGCCAGCCTGAAACCAAGGGCCCCAGCACTGTCAAGGCTATATAGAGTCTCCCTCGAGATGAAAGGATAAATGACAGCCAAACAAACATAGGACTAGGACATCCTTACTCTTTGAAAAAAACTTTGTAGAGGTAAACAGTGCGACCATAAATCACGAGTATCAATTCCAGAGAAGAAAGTTCCAGAAGGAAATACTACAACAACATAAGCTTTGAACAAAGCAAAGTGAGGACCTAAATTCTCCATCCTGGATTAAAATAAAAGATAAGGCAACCCGTAGGCTATCACCCAGGAAGAACGGACACACCCGCAGGACCAGCCCAACAGGAATCCGAGTCTTCCAAGCTCAGAACTGGAAAGAATACTCAAAAAATAAAGACTTTTAAGAAGATTATTTCATCCCTTATGTCTAATCATGCAAGCCATTCGATAAGGAAGACTGAGCTCCCAGACCCATTAAGAGCAGGATCCTCCAGCAACGCCAAAACTTGCCTCAGTAAAACATGAAGGCACGCAGGTCTGTAACAAAAAGTGCAACATACCTCCAGGACAAATGAAGACCCAGGCCCGAAGGTTGACCCCCTGAGGCCTCAGAGACAGTCGCTCCCCAGGAGGGCTGAACTGGACCAGGCGATCCCATGCCTGACGAGCTCTGGTTAACAGCACACATACATTATCGTAAGCACTCTCCCTGGAGGTGCAGGCACACCAGCGCCAAAGAGATGGCCATGCAGAACCGTGTCGTAACCTCCGGTGAGAAAAGGCCACTCTCCATAGAAGGATAAGCAACGTTTGTGTTACCTGCATGCAAAGTAATAGTTGGTGGTAGGGAACACGCCGCATGGGAGATGGAACCCCCAGAGGCGGATGGCTCAGCGGGCCCCTGATTCCCCGATCCCAAGGAAGAGAGCACTCTAAAATGGCATTCGGAACATAACTGATGGGCATGTATCACCCGGGCCAATTCGTATTCTTCACAAGAAGAAGAATCTGAAACAGAGACATCCGTCTCCAAAAAATCAGAATCCTCCATAACTGGGATATTGATTAAAAAAATGGACAATTCTAAATGGCACCTTACCCCCCAATGGCTGGGGCACTCACTACCTCCTGTGAACCAGACACCAGAATTTCTCCGTCACCACATGGTCAGGAATGTAGAAATGGAGAGCCAAAAACGCAACCATGCCATGTCACAAGGTAAACCGAGCAGTCCTAGAAAAAGCGTCTTCTATGTTCATCCTGGCGGCGTCTTCTATCTTTATCCTGGCAGCGTGGAGCGGATCCATCCTTGAAGACATCCGGTGCGGAGCATCCTCTTCATACGGTCACCACTGTACACTGAATCTTCAATGCAAGGGAGCCTTTTCAAAATGGCGTCCCTTGAATTCCTATTGGCTGATTTGATTTCTGAAATTCAAATCAGCCAATAGGATGAGAGCTACTTGAATTCTATTGGGTATTTAATAATAAAATTTCAGTAGCTCTCATCCTATTGGCTGATTTGAACAGCCAATAGGATTTCAGTAGCTCTCATCCTATTGGCTGATTTGAATTTCAAAAATCAAATCAGCCAATAGGAATGCAAGGGACGCCATTTTGAAAAGGCTCCCTTGCATTGAAGATTTAGTGTATAGCGTTGACCGTATGAAGAGGACAATCCGCGCCGGATGTCTGGAAGGATGGACCCGCTCCACGCCGCCGGGATGAAGATAGAAGAATGTCCTATTAAGGATGAAGCCCATACAAATGCCCTTTTCAGGGCAATGGGTAGCTTAGGTTTTTGTTAGTTAGTTTTTTATTTTGGGGGGTTGGTTGGGTGGTGGGTTTTACTGTTGGGGGGGGGTCTTTGTATTTTTTTTACAGGTAAAAGAGCTAATTTCTTTAGGGCAATGCCCTACAAAATGCAGTTTATTGTAGACTAGGGTTTTTTTGTTTTGGGGGGCTTTTTATTTTTATAGGGCTATTAGATTAGGTGTAATTGTTTTTATTTTGGATAATTTTGTTTGTTATTTTTCGTAATTTAGTGTTTGTTTTTGTAATTTAGTATTTTTTATTTTTTGTAATTTTAGACTTACATTTTTTTTAGTAGTGTTAGTTGTTTATTTTTTTTTTTTTTTAAATAAGTTTTTTATTGAGGTTATTGACAAAAAAAAACATCAAATACACATGTTACATAGGTATTCAAAATCATTCTTTTAAACTATGACATTACTTAAGAGTTCAAAACTATGCTATAGTCACATGCAGGTAAAGATTTGTCATGAGAAAACCCAAAGTAACATCACCATATTTATATGTAACAGGCAAAACTGAAACCTCATTTTCTGCTTTATATTATTTTCCTCTCCTAATAAAATAAGCCACTTTTGGACTCCTGTCATCTAGAATAATGTCTAGAGGAAATAGAGTGGTAGAAATGGTCTCTCTTGAACCTATGGCAAATTAGAATAAAATTTTCAACTGATAAAAGCTTCTGAAACATTTAGGAATATTCAGGCTACATCTTCAAACTTTGTTATGTTTCGGAACGTTCTAAATATCTTGACAAACTGCAAGATTTTGCTAATGAAGAAGGGAAATGGGGTGCGGTATTTGCAAGGAGAACCGCGTATTTAACCCTCCTATAAAAGGAGGTTTATAATATGGGGTGGGGGGTAGGAGGTGGTAGGATATACATGAGAAGCCTGTAAAACATCTGAGTAATTTCTATGTATGTCGATCACTAGCATCTGTAAGAGATTGCAGTTGGGTCGGCTACTATAGTTGATTGCTTGAACGAGGTAGGTGAGGGCTCATTATGTCTCTGTGTATGGCCTTATAAGCATATGAATAGCTATAGGGAAAGTAGAGAGAAATTAACTCTAAACTAGAGTATTAACCTTGAACTAGCTGACTATATGGGTATTCCTTATCCAGAGTATAAAAAATTTAGAACAAAATATATGAGACTATATTAGTTGTTTATTTTAATGTGTAATTTAGTTTATTTAATTGGTAGTTATTTTAATTTTAGTATAATAGTTATGTTAGGTTAATTGTTAGTTTAAACTTAGTTTTTTTTAATTTCACAGGTAAACTTTATTTATTTTAAGATAGCTATATTGTAATTTTAATTTAAAGTTAGGGGGTTGTTAGGTTTAGGGGTTAAAAGTTTAATTTAGTTTTTTGTGTTGTGGGGGGATTGCAGTTTTGGGGTTAATAGGTTTATTTAGTTGCGGTGATGTGGGAGGCCAGAGGTTTAGGGGTGATAACTTTATTTAGTAGCAGCGATGTTGGGGAGCGGCAGAATAGGGGTTAATAGCTTTATTATAGTGTCGGCGATGTTGGGGTGGGGGGAATAGAGGTTAATAACTATTATAGTGGTGGCGATGTCGGGGAGAGGCGGAATAGGGCTTAATAACTTTTATTAGTGGCGGTGATGTCGGGAGCTGCAGATTAGCTGTTAATTTTTTTTTAAATAGTGTTTGCAATGTGGGAGGGTGGCAGAATAGGGGTTAATAGTGTACTTTGTAACACTTTAGTTATGAGTTATGTGAAACATTTTTGTTGCGCAAAACTCATAACTACTGTTTTGAGATAGCGGAACGGATTGTGTCAATATAGGCTAGAATGCAAGAATTTTAGCCTCACGGCACAACTTGTAATACCGGCGCTATGGAAATCCCATGCAAAAACATAATTTCTTTCATGTAATTGGAAAGAGTCCATGAGCTAGTGATGTATGGGATATACAATCCTACCAGGAGGGGCAAAGTTTCCCAAACCTTAAAATCCCTATAAATACACCCCTCACCACACCCACAATTCAGTTTTACAAACTTTGCCTCCTATGGAGGTGGTGAAGTAAGTTTGTGCTAGATTTCTACGTTGACATGCGCTTCTCAGCATGCTGAAGCCCGATTCCTCTCAGAGTACAGCGAATGTCAGAGGGACGTGAAGAGAGTATCACTTATTGAATGCAATGGTTTTCCTCACGGGGGTCTATTTCATAGGTTCTCTGTTATCGGTCATAGAGATTCATCTCCTACCTCCCTTTTCAGATAGACGATATACTCTCATATTCCATTACCTCTACTAATAACCGTTTCAGTACTGGTTTGGCTATCTGCTATATGTGGATGGGTGTCTTTAGGTAAGTATGTTTTCATTACTTAAGACACTCAGCTATGGTTTGGCACTTTATGTATTTATATAAAGTTCTAAATATATGTATTGTACTTATATTTGCCATGATTCAGGTTTTCAGTATATTTCCTTTTGCAGGTTTCATATCTGAGAAATGCTTTTTTATGAAAAATGTTTTCTTACCTGGGGTATAGTCTCTTTTTCTAATTGACTGTTTTTTAAATTCATGGGCAGAATTAGGCTTGTGAGGGCGCAAAATGCCAAAGTTTAATGCGTCATTCTTGGCGTGAGATTTATTTTGTGCGAAGTTAAGTTTGTTGATGCAAATTCGTCATTTCTGGCATCTTAGTTGACACTGAGTCCTTCACAGGGTTGTGTCATCTATGACGCGAGTGTGTAGTTTCCGGACGTTTTTGGCGGCAAAAAATATTTTTCTGTTTGTTGTGCGTCATACTTGGCGCCAAAAATTATTTAAGACCCCATTCCTATTTGCCTCTTGCCTTTTCTCTATGTCAGAGGGCTATGCTGTTAGCATTTTTCCCATTCCTGAAACTGCCATATAAGGAAATTGATAATTTTGCTTTATATGTTGTTATTTTCTCTTACATTTGCAAGATGTCTCAATCTGATCCTGTTTCAGAAATCACTGTTGGATCCCTGCCGCCTGATAACCGTTCTACCAAAGCGAAGTGCATTTGTTGTAAACTTGTGGAGGTTATACCTCCAGCTGTGGTTTGTAATAGTTGTCATGATAAACTTTTACATGCAGAGAATGTATCCATCAGTAGTAGTTCATTACCTGTTGCTGTTCCCTCAACATCTAATGCACAAGATATACCTGTAAATTTAAAATAAATTTATTTCTGATTCTATGCAGAAGGCTTTGTCTGCCATCCCACTTTCTAATAAATGTAAAAGGTCTTTTAAAACTTCTCATAAGGTTGATGAAATTTCAAATGGCCAGCAACATACTGAATTATCCTTCTCTGATGAGGATCTATCTGATTCAGAAGATCCTGCCTCAGATATTGACACTGACAAATCCTGCAATTTATTTAAAATGTAGTATATTTGTTCTTTGTTACAAGAAGTGTTGATTACATTAGATATGGAGGAAACTAGTCCTCTTGATATTAAAACTAGTAAACGTTTAAATTCTGTTTATAAACCTCCTGTGGTTATTCCAGAGGTTTTTCCAGTTCCTGATGATATTTCTGATATGATTTCTAAAGAATGGAATAGGCCTGGTACTTCTTTTATTCCTTCTTCAAGGTTTAAAAAATTGTATCCTTTGCCAGAAGTTAGATTGGAGTTTTGGGAAAAGATCCCCAAAGTTGATGGGGCTATCTCTAATCTTGCTAAACGTACTACTATTCCTATGGAAGATAGTACTTCTTTTAAAGATCCTTTAGATAGGAAACTTGAATCTTATCTAAGGAAAGCTTATTTATATTTAGGTCATCTTCTTAGGCCTGCAATTTCTTTGGCTGATGTTGCAACTGCTTCAACTTTTTGGTTGGAAAATTTAGAGCAACAAGTATCGGATCATGATTTGTCTAGCATTGTTAAGTTGATTCAACATGCTAATAATTTCATTTGTGATGCCATTTTTGATATGATCAAAATTGATGTTAAATCTATGTCTTTAGCTATTTTAGCTAGAAGAGCTTTATGGCTCAAATCTTGGAATGCTGACATGACTTCTAAGTCCAGATTGCTATCTCTTTCTTTCCAAGGTAATAAATTATTTGGTTCTCAGTTGGATTCAATAATTTCAACTGTCACTGGGGGAAGGGAGTTTTTTGCCTCAGGATAAAAGACCTAAGGGTAAATCTAAAGCTTCTAACCATTTTCGTTCTTTTCGACAAAATAAGGAACAAAAACCTAATTCAAATTGGAATAAATCCAAGCCATTTAAGAGATCAAAGCCAGCCCCCAAGTCTGCATGACGGTGCGGCCCTCATTCCAGCTCAGCTAGTAGGGGGCAGATTAATATTTTTCAAAGATGTTTGGATCAATTTGGTCAAAAATCATTGGATTCAGAGTATTGTCTCTCAGGGGTACAGAATAGGATTCAGAGTAAGACCGCCTGTGAGAATATTTTTTCTCTCATGCATTCCAGTAAACCCAGTAAAGGCTCAGGCTTTCCTGAAGTGTGTTACAGACCTGGAGTTATCTGGGGTAATCATGCCAGTTCTGTTTCAGGAACAGGGTCTGGGGTTTTATTCAAATCTATTCATTGTCCCAAAGAAAGAAAATTTATTCAGACCAGTTTTGGATCTAAAGATTTTGAATCGATATATAAGAGTACCAAATTTCAAAATGGTGACTATAAGGACTATTCTGTCTTTTGTTCAGCATGGGCATTATATGTCCACAATAGACTTACAGGATGCATATCTTCATATTCCGATTCATCCAGATCACTATAAGTTCCTGAGATTCTCTTTTCTAGACAAGCATTACCAATTTGTTGCTCTTCCTTTTGGCCTAGCGACAGCTCCAAGAATATTTTCAAAGGTTCTAGGTGCCCTACTCTCTGTAATCAGAGAGCGGGGTATTGCAGTGTTTCCTTATTTGGATGATATCTTGGTACTTGCTCAGTCTTTACATTCTGCAGAATCTCACACGAATCAACTAGTGTTGTTTCTTCTAAGACATGGTTGGAGGATCAATTTACCAAAAGTTCTTTGATTCCTCAGACAAAGGTAACCTTTTTAGGTTTCCAGATAGATTCAGTGTCCATGACTTTTCTCTAACAGACAAGAGACGTTTGAAATTGGTTGCAGCCTGTCGGAACCTTCAGTCTCAGTCATTCCCTTCAGTAGCTACAGTATGTGCATGGAAGTTTTTGGTCTCATGACTGCAGCATCGTACGCGATCCCCTTTGCTCATTTTCATATGAGACCTCTCCAGCTTTCTATGCTGAACCAATAGTGCAGGGATTATACAAGGATATCACAATTAATATCCTTAAATCCCAATGTTCGACTTTCTCTGACTTGGTGGTTAGATCACCATCGTATAATTCTAGGGGCCTCTTTTGTTCGTCCAACCTGGACTGTGATCACAACAGATGCGAATCTTTCAGGTTGGGGAGCTGTTTGGGGATCTCTGACAGCACAAGGGGTTTGGAAATCTCAAGAGGCCAGATTACCAATCAATATTTTGGAACTCCGTGCGATTCTCAGGGCTCTTCAGTTTTGGCCTCTGTTGAAGAGAGAACTGTTCATTTGTTTTCAGACAGACAATATCTTAACTGTGGCATATGTCAATTATCAGGGTGGGACTCACAGTCCTCAAGCTATGAAAGAAGTATCTCAGATACTTGTTTGGGTGGAATCCAGCTCCTGTCTAATTTCTGTGGTTCATATCCCAGGTATAGACAATTGGGAAGGGGATTACCTCAGTCGTCAGACTTTACATCCGGAAGAATGGTCTCTCCACCCAGATGTGTTTTCTCAAGTTGTTCAGATGTGGGGGCTTCCAGAAATAGATCTGATGGCATCTCATCTAAATGTCAGACTTTACATCCGGGAGAATCGTCTCTCCACCCAGCTGTGTTTTCTCAAGTTGTTCAGATGTGGGGGCTTGCAGAAATAGATCTGATGGCATCTCTTTTAAACAAAAAACTTACCAGGTACCTGTTCAGGTCCAGGGATCCTCAGGCAGAGCAGTGGATGCATTGACACTTCCTTGGTGTTATCAACCTGCTTATATTTTCCCGCCTCTAGTTCTTCTTCCAAGAGTGATCTCCAAAATCCTAATGGAGCAACCGTTTGTGCTGCTGGTGGCTCCAGCATGGCCTCACCAGTTTTGGTATGCGGATCTTGTTCAGATGTCCAGTTGCCAACCTTGGCCACTTCCATTAAGGCCAGACCTTCTATCTCAAGATCCGTTTTTCCATCAGGATCTCAAATCATTAAATTTGAAGGTATGGAAATTGAATGCTTAGTGCTTAGTCATAGAGGTTTCTCTGGCTCAGTGATTAATACTATGTTGCAGGCTCATAAATATGTTTCTAGAAAGATTTATTATTGTGTTAGGAAGACTTACATTTCATGGTGTTCTTCTCATAAATTCTCTTGGCATTCTTTTAGAATTCCTAGAATTTTACAGTTTCTTCAGGATGGTTTGGATAAAGGTTTGTCTGCAAGTTCCTTGAAAGGACACATCGCAACTCTTTCTGTTTTATTTCACAGAAAGATTGCTAAACTTTCTGATATTCATTGTTTTGTGCAGGCTTTGGTTCGTATCAAGCCTGTCATTAAATCAATCTCTCGTCCTTGGAGTCTTAATTTAGTTTTGAAGGCTTTACAGGCTCCTCCATTTGAGCCTATGCATTCTTTGGACATTAAACTACTTTCTTGGAAAGTGTTGTTTCTTTTAGCCATCTCTTCTGCTAGAAGAGTTTCTGAATTATCCGCTCTCTTGTGAATCTCCTTTTCTGATTTTCCATCAGGAGAAGTCAGTTTTGTGGACTTTATTTAAATTTCTACCTAAGGTTGTGAATTCTAACAACATTAATAGAGAAATTGTTGTTCCTTCCTTGTGTCCTATTCCTAAGAATTCTTTGGAGAGATCTTTACATTCTTTGTATGTGGTGAGAGCTTTGAAATATTATGTTGACGCTACTAAAGATTTCAGGAAGACTTCTAGTCTTTTTGTTATCTTTTCTGGTTCCAGGAAAGGTCAGAAGTCTTCTGCCGTTTCCTTGGCCTTGTGGTTAAAACTTTTGATTCATCAGGCTTATTTGGAGTCGGGTAAGGCCCTGCCTCAGAGAATTACAGCTCATTCTACTAGATCAGTCTCCACTTCCTGGGCTTTTAAGAATGAAGCTTCAGTTGATCAGATTTGCAAAGCTGCTACTTGGTCTTCTTTGCATACATTTACTAAATTCTACCATTTTGATGTATTTGCTTCTTCGGAAGCAGTTTTTGGTAGAAAAGTTCTTAAGGCAGCTGTTTCAGTTTGATTTTTATGCTTTTGATTTAAGTTTTTTCCTCAAATTTATGAGAATTAACTTATATTTTGGGTTGTGGATTAATTTTTTAAGCGGAAAATGTTTTTTTTTTAATTTTTATCCCTCCCTCTCTAGTGACTTTTGCGTGGAGTTCCACATCTTGGGTATTGCTATTCCATACGTCACTAGCTCATGGACTCTTGCCAGTAACATGAAAGAAAACATAATTTATGTAAGAACTTACCTGATAAATTAATTTTTTTTCATATTGGCAGCTATACCGACAAGATTCGTAATGGTTGCATTATGGTTTTTACACTGAAATTGCCATTTTTTTCAGCGTTGAAACTGTAACACAAAACTTGTAATCTAGGTGTAAGATTCTTACAAATATAGCCACAAAAAAGTGCTGCCCCCTACCAATCTGCCACCATAGGTAAGTGCCTTTTTTGCCTAGGCCAAAATACGCCCCCGTGTATATGTATACAGTTAGGTCCGTAATTATTATTGGACACTGACATCATTTTCATAATTTTGGCTCTGTACGCCAAAATGGATTTGAAATGAAACAACCGAGATGCAATTGAAGTGCAGACAGTGCAGACTTTCATCTTTAATTCAAGTGGTTGATCAAAAATATCATATGAAATGTTTAGAAATTGCAACCATTTTCATGCACAGTCCCCCTTATTTCAGGGGCTCATATGTAATTGGACAAATTAGCAGTCATAAATAAAATTTTCATTTTTAATACTTTTTCTAGGGTGTGGGTAAAAGCCAGATCCTGCCGGATCCTGCCGAATCCATGCCTAATTTAGAAAAATAAACACAAATTTATGAGTTTTCCACACAAACACATCCAGACACTTCTGGATCTATCAATATTTTACACAAAAAGATTTGGGTCCTTTCTGAACCAACACTTTTTTACTGAAAAACAGCCGGATCCTGCCAGATCCATGCCTAATTTCGACAGATACACACAAATGTAAGAGTTCTACACACAAACACATCCAGAGACTTCTGTATCCAACATCATTTTGCTGCAAAAACATTTGGGTCCTTTCAGAACCAACACTTTTTTACAGAAAAACAGACAGATCCTGCCGGATCCATGCCTAATTTCGACAGATACACACACATTTAAGTGTTTTCCACACAAACACATCCAGACACTTCTGTATCCAACAACATTTTACTCAAAAACATCTGGATGCTTTCAAAACCAACACTTTTTTTTACAGAAAAACAGACGGATCCATGCCTAGTTTCAACATATACACACAAATTTAAGTGTTTTCTACACAAACACATTCAGACAATTCTGGATCTATCAATATTTTACACAAAAACATTTGGGTCCTTTTAGAACCAACACTTTTTTACAAATAAACTGCAGGATCCAGGCCTTATTTAGACAAATACACACAAATTTAAGTGTTTTCCACACAAACACATCCAGACACTTCTGGATCCATAAATATTTTACACAAAAACGTTTGGGCCATTTCAGAACCAACACTTTTTTACAGAAAAACTGCCGGATCCATGCCTAATTTAGACAGATACACACAAATATAAGTGTTTTACACACATCCAGACACTCCTGTATCCAACAGCATTTTATTTAAAAACATTTGGGTCCTTTCAGAACCCACACATTTTTACAGAAAAACAGCTGGATCCATGCCAAATTTAGACAAATACACACAAACTTAAGTGTTTTCCACACAAACACATCCAGACACTTCTGGATCCATAAATATTTTACACAAAAACGTTTGGGTCATTTCAGAACCAACACTTCTTTTCAGAAAAACAGACAGATCCTGCTGGATCCATGCCTAATTTAGACAGATATACACAAATGTAATTGGCAAGAGTCCATGAGCTAGTGACGTATGGGATATACAATCCTACCAGTAGGGGCAAAGTTTCCAAAACCTCAAAATGCCTATAAATACACACCTCACCACACCCACAATTCAGTTTTACAAACTTTGCCTCCTATGGAGGTGGTGAAGTAAGTTTGTGCTAAGATTTCTACGTTGACATGCGTTTCTCAGCATTGTTGAAGCCCGATTCCTCTCAGAGTACAGCGAATGTCAGAGGGATGTGAAGGGAGTATCACCTATGGAATGCAATGATTTCCCTAACGGGGGTCTATTTCATAGGTTCTCTTTTATCGGTCGTAGAGATTCATCTCCTACCTCCCTTTTCAGATCGACAATATACTCTCATATACCATTACCTCTACTGATAACTGTTTCAGTACTGCTTTGGCTATCTGCTATATGTGGATGGGTGACTTTTCGGTAAGTATGTTTTTTATTACTTAAGACACCCCAGCTATGGTTTGGCACTTTATGCATTTATATAAAGTTCTAAATATATGTATTGTACTTATATTTGCCATGAGTCAGGTTCATGTATTTCCTTGTGCAGACTGTCAGTTTCATATTTGGGGAAAATAACATTTTAAGAAATATTTTTCTTACCTGGGGTTTAGTCTTTTTTCAGATTGACTAAAATTTTCTTGCAAATTGCGGGTAGTACTAGGCCCGCGGGTGCGCCAAATGCTAGACTTTATTGCGTCATTCTATTTTGGTGCAAGTTCGTCATTTCCGGCATCATAGTTGACGCCGAGTCCCTTCACGGGGTTGCGTCGTTAGTGATGCAAGTGTCATTTCCGGATATCGTTGGCGCCAAAAAAATTTCATTCACGTTGTGCGTCATACTTGGTGCCAAATTTTTTTCATTATTTATTACGCCATTGCTATTTGCCTCTTGCCTTTTTCTACGTCAGAGGGCTATGCTATTTGCATTTTTTTCCCATTCCTGAAACTGTCATATAAGGAAATTGATAATTTTGCTTTATATGTTGTTTTTTCTTTCACATTTTGCAAGATGTCACAATCTGATCTCAGAAGTAGCTGTTGGAACTTTGCTGCCTGACATCAGTTCTACCAAAGCTAAGTGCATTTGTTGTAAGATTGTGGAAATTATATTTCCGAATGTCATTTGTAATAGTTGTCATAATAAACTTTTACATGCAGACAATATATCCATCAGTAATAGTACATTGCGGATTGCAGTTCCTTCAACTTCTAATGTACATGACATACCTATGAACTTTAAAGAATTTGTTACTGATTCTATTTAGAAGGCTTTGTCTGCATTCCCGCCTTCTAATAAACGTAAAAGGTCTTTTAAAACTTCTCATAAAGATGATGAAATTTCAAATGACCGACAACATACTGAATTATCCTCCTCTGATGAGGGTCTATCTGATTCAGAAGATCCTTCCTCACATATTTACACTCCTTCCTCAGATATTTACACTGACAAATCTACTTACTTATTTAAAATGGAGTATATTCGTTCTTTGTTAAAAGAAGTGTTAATTACTTTGGATATTGAGGAAGCCAGTCCTCTTGACGTTAAGACTAGTAAACGTTTAAATGCTGTTTTTAAACCTCCCGTGGTTACTCCAGAGGTTTTTCCTATTCCTGATGCTATTTCTGATATGATTTCTAAGGAATGGAAAAAGCCAGGGACTCCTTTTATTCCTTCTTCAAGGTTTAAAAAATTGTATCCTTTACCAGCAATTTCTATAGAGTTTTGGGAAAAGATCCCCAAGGTTGATTTCTACTCTTGCTAAACGTACCACTATTCCTATGGAAGATAGTACTTATTTTAAAGATCCTTTAGATAGGAAACTTGAATCTTATCTAAGGAAAGCCTATCTATATTCAGGTCATCTTCTCAGGCCTGCAATTACTTTGGCTAATGTTGCGGTTGCACCAACTTTTTGGTTGGAGAATTTAGCGCAACAAGAATTGGATCCTGACATGTCTAGCATTGTTTGCTTACTGCAACATGCTAATCATTTTATTTGAGATGCCATTTTTGATATTATCAAAATTGATGTTAGATCCATGTCTTTAGCTATTTTAGCTAGAAGAGCTTTGTGGCTTAAATCTAGATAGATTACTATCTCTTTCTTTCCAAGGTAATAATTTGTTTGGTTCTCAGTTGGATTCTATTATTTCAACTGTTACTGGGGGTAAGGGAGTTTTTCTGCCTCAGGATAAAAAACCTAAGGGTAAATCTAAGGCTTCTAGACGTTTTCGTTCCTTTTGTCAAAATAAGGAACAGAAATCTAATCCTTTCCCCAAGGAATCTGTTTCCAATTGGAAGCCTTCCTCAAATTGGAATAAATCCAAGCCTTTTAAAAAACCAAAGTCAGCCCCTAAGTCCGCATGAAGGTACAGCCCTCATTCCAGCTCAGCTGGTAAGGGGCAGGTTAAGGTTTCTCAAGGATATTTGGATAAATTCTGTCCAAAATCAATGGATTCAGAGCATTGTCTCTCAAGGGTATCGAATAGGATTCAGAGTAAGACCTCCTGTGAGAAGATGTTTTCTCTCACGCATCCCAACAAATCCAGTAAAAGCTCAGGCTTTCCTGAAGTGTGTTTCAGACCTGGAGGTTTCAGGGTAATCATGCCAGTTCCTTTTCAGGAACAAGGTCTGGGGTTTTATTCAAATCTATTCATTGTCCCAAAGAAGGAGAATTTATTCAGACCAGTTCTGGATCTGGAAATGTTGAATCGTTATATAAGAGTACCAACTTTCAAGATGGTGACTATAAGGACTATTCTGCCATTTGTTCAGCAAGGACATTATATGTCTACAATAGACTTGCAGGATGCATATCTTCATATTCCGACTCATCCAGAACATTATCAATTCCTGAGATTCTATTTTCTAGACAAGCATTACCAATTTGTTGCTCTTCCATTTGCCCTAGCAACAGCTCCAAGAATCCTAACCCTACTCTCTGTAATCAGAGAACAGAGTATTGCGGTGTTTCCTTATTTGGATGATATGTTGGTACTAGCTCAGTCTTTATGTTGTGCAGAATCTCACACAAATCAACTAGTGTTGTTTCTTCAAAGACATGGTTGGAGGATCAATTTACCAAAAAGTTTCTTGATTCCTCAGACAAGGGTCACCTTTTTAGGTTTCCAGAAAGATTCAGTGTCCATGACTCTGTCTCTAACAGACAAGAGACATTTGAAATTGGTTGCAGCTTGTCGGCACATTCAGTCTCAGTCATTCCCTTCAGTGGCTATGTGCATGGAAGTTTTAGGCCTCATGACTGCAGCATCGGACGCGATTCCTTTTGCTTGTTATCACATGAGACCTCTCCAGCTTTGTATGCTGAATCAATGGTGCAGGGATTATACAAAGATATCACAATTAATATCCTTAAATCCCAATGTTCGATACTCTCTGACGTGGTGGTTAAATCACCAGTGTTTAGTTCAAGGGGCTTACTTTGTTTGGCCAACCTGGACTGTGATCCCTACAGATGCAAGTCTTTCAGGTTGGTAAGCTGTTTGGGGATCTCTGACAGCATAAGGGGTTTGGAAATCTCAAGAGTCGAGATTACCAATCAATATTTTAGAACTCCGTGCAATTCTCAGAGCTCTTCAGTTTTGGCCTCTGTTGAAGAGAGAACCGTTCATTTGTTTTTAGACAAACAATATCCCAACTGTGGCATATGTCAATCATCAGGGTGGGACTCACAGTCCACAAGCTATGAAAGATGTATCTTGGATACTAACTTGGGCGGAATCCAGCTCCTGTCTAATCTCTGCGGTGCATATCCCAGGTGTAGACAATTGGGAGGCGGATTATCTCAGCCGTCAGACTTTACATCCAGGGGAGTGGTCTCTCCATCCAGATGTGTTTTCTCAGATTGTTCACATGTGGGGTCTTTCAGAGATAGATCTGATGGCCTCTCATCTAAACAAGAAACTTCCCAGATACCTGTCCAGGTCCAGTGGATGCACTGACACTTCCTTGGTGTTATCATTCTGAGTACACCCTGCCTCTAGTTCTTCTTCCAAGAGTGATCTCCAAAATCGTCATGGAACAATCATTTGTGTTGCTGGTGGCTCCAGCATGGCCACACAGGTTTTGGTATGCAGATCTTGTTCGGATGTCCAGTTGCCAACCTTGGCCACTTCCGTTAAGGCCGGACCTTCTATCTCAAGGTCCGTTTTTCCATCAGGATCTCAAATCATTAAATTTGAAGGTATGGAAATTTTACGCTTAGCGCTAAGTCATAGAGGTTTCTCTGACTCAGTGATTAATACTATGTTGCAAGCTCGTAAATCTGTCTCTAGAAAGATTTATTATCGAGTTTGGAAGACTTACATTTCATGGTGTTCTCATAAATTCTCTTGGCATTGTTTTAGAATTCCTAGAATTTTTCAGTTTCTTCAGGATGGTTTAGATAAGGGTTTGTCTGCAAGTTCTTTGAATGGACAAATCTCTGCTCTTTCTGTTTTATTTCACAGAAAGATTGCTAAACTTCCTGATATTCACTGTTTTGTACAGGCTTTAGTTCGTATTAAGCCTGTCATTAAATCAATTTCTCCTCCTTGGAGTCTTAATTTGGTTTTGAAGGCTTTACAGGCTCCTCCAATTGAGCTTATGCATTCTTTAGACATTAAACTACTTTCTTGGAAAGTGTTGTTCCTTTTGGCTATCTCTTCTGCTAGAAGAGTTTCTGAGCTATCTGCTCTTTCTTGTGAATCTCTTTTTCTGATTTTTCATCAGGATAAGGCAGTGTTGCGGACTTCATTTCAATTTTTACCTAAGGTTGTGAATTTTAACAACATTAGTAGAGAAATTGTTGTCCCTTCTTTGTGTCCTAATCCTAAGAATTCTATGGAAAGATCCTTACATTCTTTGGATGTGGTAAGAGCTTTGAAATATTATGTTGAAGCTACTAAAGATTTCAGGAAGACTTCTAGTCTATTTGTTATATTTTCTGGTCCTAGGTAAGGGCAGAAGGCTTCTGCTGTTTCCTTGGCTTCTCGGTTAAAACTTTTGATTCATCAAGCTTATTTGGAGTCGGGTAAGACCCCGCCTCAGAGAATTACAGCTCATTCTACTAGATCAGTCTCCCCTTTGTGGGCTTTTAAGAATGAAGTTTCAGTTGATCAGATTTGCAAAGCGGCAACTCGGTTCTCTTTGCATACATTTACTAAATTCTACCGTTTTGATGTATTTGCTTCTTCAAAAGCAGTTTTTGGTAGAAAAGTTCTTCAGGCAGCTGTTTCAGTTTGATTCTTCTGCTGATGTTTTAAGTTTTTCTTGTTATTAAAAGAATAAACATAATTTGGGTTGTGGATTATTTTTTCAGCGGAAAATGGCTGTTTTTATTTTTATCCCTCCCTCTCTAGTGACTCTTGCGTGGAGTTCAACATCTTGGATATTGATATCCCATACGTCACTAGCTCATGGACTCTTGCCAATTACATGAAAAAAAACTTAATTTATGTAAGAATTTACCTGATAAATTAATTTCTTTCATATTGGCAAGAGTCCATGAGGCCCACCCTTTTTTTGGTGGTTATAATTTTTTGTATAAAGCACAATTATTTCCATATTACTTTTGTTGATGCTTTCTACTCCTTTCTTTATCACCCCACTACTTGGCTATTCGTTAAACTGAATTGTGGGTGTGGTGAGGGGTGTATTTATAGGCATTTTGAGGTTTGGGAAACTTTGCCCCTCCTGGTAGGATTGTATATCCCATACGTCACTAGTCTCATGGACTCTTGCCAATATAAAAGAAATGAATTTATCAGGTAAGTTCTTACATAAATTATGTTTTTTTGCTACAAAAACAGCCAGATCCAGCCAGATTTATGTCTAATTTTAACAGATATTCTCAAATTTAAATATTTTCTATACAAACACATCCAGACACTTCTAGATCCAATAATATTTTACACAAAAACATCTGTGTCCTTTCAGAACCAACACTTTTTTACAGAAAAACTTCCTGATCCTGCCGGATCCATGCCTAATTTAGGCAGATATACACAAATGTAAGTGTTTTCCACACAAATACATCCAGATACTTGTGGATCCCTCAATATTTTACAAAAAAACATCTGGTCCTTTTAAGAACCAACAGTTGTTGTTCCCAGACTTTTACTGCAGCTGTCTTCAGTTGTTGTTTGTTTGTGGGTCTTTCTACCTTAAAGTGAATGTAACGTTTAATGAATAAGTGCCCAGAATCTAAAAATACTCTTAAAAACATTAAACTTTACATTGAAGTGTTTTTATAAAATAATGTATTCTTTATAGAAACCAGACCAGCAATCCTCTTCCCGCAGCTTCTGCTGTAGTTAGCATATCGATGACAAATCTTGTAGGAAGCCAGATTCGTCATTGCTGTGCTTCCTACAGCAGGAGCTGCGGGCGGAGGATCGCCGGTCTGGTTTCCATAAAAAAAAGTTAAGTATTTAAAAAAACTGCTTCAATGTAAAGTTTAAGATCAGGTGATTGGCTCGGCCATTGTAGAATATTCCACTTTTTTGCCTTGAAAAACTCCTGGGTTGCCTTAGCAGTATGTTTTGGGTCATTAACCAATGATGAACCAATTGTTAAGGGAATTGTGTTTGTATTCTTACCGCTCGCGGTGACCTCCTGCCCTCCTTTTCTGTGACTGCTCCGTCAGGCTGTATTTGTCGTTCAAAGTTCTCTCTAGGTGGTATTAACTGACAGTCCTATAGGCAAAAGCGGCTCACCTCCAGGGGCTTGTCGGATTCAACTCGTCGACATCCACCGCTCTGCTTCCTCTCCCCGTCACTGTACATCGGCGTCTGACATCATCCGACCTTACGGTCATGTGACTGTCTCCCCGCCTGTAGTATCCGGGTCCGGAATTGATGCTGTCACCCACCTCCATTCGTCACCTTAGGATTTCGGGCTTAGTAATGGTGTCACCGGTCTTGGCGGTCCGCTGTGCATTCACTGTGGCAATGGCCTGGAACCCCCACAAGCCAACTGCAAGCTGAAACTCTCCGATCTGTCGGCACTCTCCTATGCCGTAATTACAGGATTACCAGAAGAAGAAAAAATCGGTAGCTGAGTAAAAGCTTGAACTTTATTTTTCCTTGCAAAATCCTCATGGTACAAAAAAAAGCACATAGTTTAAAAACATGGCACAGGCAGTCGTTGGACTAGTCTAACATGTTTCGGCCCTGTCTGGCCTTAATCATAGACTCTAATAGTCTTATCAGCTGTGTGGCTTTATACCACTCCCTGATACCTGAATGGCTGTCTGTGCTAATTAGTAAGCAAATCACTGCTAGAATTGTAAAAAATGTGTTAACCCCTCACATGTCACCTTGTCAGATGTAGTAATATGCTATTTCTCTTCAGTGTATTGATGTAACATAGTGTTCTATTATTAATATACACCAAAGGAAAAGATAGCTACTATCTATATATAACATACAATCATTGTATATCGTTACTTATATATATTATGCTAGTTTCATATGTATATATACATATCCATAGTAATTCTTATAATCTACACATTATACTTATTGCATGCAGTGAGGTTGTGATAATCAACCACAAGTATTTATATGGAATAATTTATTCCTTATTACCTCTTATTTCTGCTTTATTACCTAAATCCTATGTGTAGATACAAGAGACAATAGTGATATGTTCTCTAGTTGTTATCATTTTATAGCTGACAATTACAAAATAAACTCTGATAGGGGAACCTCTACTAATTATTAGTTGTCTGTATAGATGAAGTCTTAAGAACAACTTAATTAGCCTGTCGGTTACTATGTCTTGTTATTCTCAAAATCTGATATTTGAAGTTAATCCCTTATATATCTGCAAATTTCTGTTATTATTATTTTTGTTTTTATTAAATATACTTCTTTATCCGCATATTAATGTTGATATGTATAGATAAACACTTTTTTATTCTTATTATGGAAGAGGCCAAACGTTGGTAAAAACTCCAACCAAAAAAGTAAAATTGGCCATAATCCTAAGTGATCACAATTCATACCACCATAAATATTATTTTATTGTATGCATTGAGATATTTTTAGAAATTAAGGATATATGTGGAAGGATAGAGGTATTTGTTCTATTAGTTTGGTTAGTATTGAGTGTAGGAGGAGTTTTTTATGAATCTGAGGCTACATTACTGCCAATAATTAATCAGATCTCCCTCTATGTTCATTCCATTTGGACTCCGTGTATGTAACTTGAATATCCAAAATGCCTCTCTTTTATGTAGCTCCCTTTCTCTATTCCCTCCCCTTGGTTTGGTTTTGATAAGATCTATGATCATCCAAGTGAATGTCCTATTACTACCATCATGTTCATAAACGAAGTGTTTTGATGCTCCTGTAACTGTCCGCCCTCTCTCTATATCATTAAGATGCTCCCGCATCCTCTCGCGGGTCTCACGGTTCGTGCACCCTACGTATTGTTTCTCACAGGCTGTGCAGGTTATAACATAAAACTGCAAAGTCTGATCAACAATTGGTACAATAGTTATAATCAAAGACTTGTTGAGTGTAATTTGACTGAAACACCTTACTGCTGGTAGTGTGGCTACATGCCGTACAGCTATGCAACCCACACTTATAGTGGCCTTTGCAACTCAACCAGCTACTCTTACTCTTAGGTTTTTTGAGGGCACTTGGTGAGACTAGGTTCCCTATAGGGATATTTCTCCTAGAGATGAAATTACATTCTTTGTCCACCATATTCTTGAGTGCTTCATCAGCTCTGAGAATAGGCAGATTCCTCCTGACAATTTCACAAATCTCCCTAAATTGATTAGAGTAGGTAATGATGAATGAGATTTCACTATTCCCCCTTTTATCAATCTGTGTTTTAGGCCTTAATAAATCTGCTCTAGGAGTGTTCTGAACCTCAAAAAAAGCTTTTCGTATTGGTCCATGTGGGTAGCCTTGTGCTTTTACCTTATTCCATAATGCTCTGCTCTTAGCCTTAAGCTGATCTTCCTTAGAGCAGTTGCGCTTTATTTTTATAAATTGCCCCTTCACCACTCCATAATTCATGTGACGAGGGTGAAAGCTTTTGGCATGGAGCAGAGCATTAGTGGAAATAGGCTTTACATACAAAGTAGAAATGATCATCTTGTCCTCTCTACTGCCTTCCAGTTCTACATCCAAATAGGACACTTTATTACTGTTGTAAACATATGTAAACTGTAGGCCAGCCCTATTATCATTGAGGTACTCCACAAATTGTTGGCTTTCATACTCCGTACCCGACCAGATCAACAGCAGGTCGTCAATGTAGCGCTTATAGGCTACAATTGAGTTCCTGTATGGGTTCTCATCTGCATAGACGTGGGACAGCTCCCACCAACCCATGTAAATGTTGGCGAACGCCAGGGCAAACTTTGCCCCCATGGCTGTCCCACGTCTCTGCAGATAAAACACCCCATCAAACTCAAAGTAATTATGAGTCAACAAAAAAAGTAAAGTCCTCAAGATAAAGGTTTTGAGATTATCGTCATAGTCACTAAACCTGTCCAACATAAATTTAACAGCCTCTAGCCCTTCTCTGTGTGGTATGGCCGAGTAAAGGCCCACCACATCTATGGGGAGCCAGCTGTAGTTTCCTTCCCAGGCAAAGTTTTCAGTCAAATTCAGTAAGTGCTTTGTATCTCTGAGAAATGATGGGAGCCTCCAGACCATGGGCTGGAGGAGCGATTCAATCCAGTTTGAAAGGTTCTCAAAAAGAGATCCTATGCCGGAGACTATAGGACGCCCCCTGACATCCTCTATGGATTTGTGGACCTTAGGCAAATGGTGGAAGATCAGAGTTACCGGATCCTCCACCATTAGATTCTCAAAGGTCACTTGATCGATCACCTCCATCTCCAGCCCATCGTCCAGAAGGTCCCTCATTTCCCTCTCATAAATTAAGACTGGACTTCTTGATAAGACAGTATATACTTCCTCATCATCAAGTTGTCTATGGGCTTCTTGGATATAGGAGGCTCTATCCATTATTACAATGGAGCCCCCTTTATCCAAATTTTTGATCACTATATCATCTCTTTCTTTGAGTTGTTTAAGGCCAATCTTCTGTTTCACAGTCAGATTCTCTCTAGAGTTTTTACCTTGTAATCAGTTTTTACCTTGTAATCACCTCCATCTCCAGCCCATCGTCCAGAAGGTCCCTCATTTCCTTCTCATAAATTAAGACTGGACTTCTTGATAAGACAGTATATACTTTCTCATCATCAAGTTGTCTATGGGCTTCTTGGATATAGGAGGCTCTATCCATTATTACAATGGAGCCCCCTTTATCCAAATTTTTGATCACTATATCATCTTTTTCTTTGAGTTGTTTAAGGCCAATCTTCTGTTTCACAGTCAGATTCTCTCTAGAGTTTTTACCTTGTAATCAGTTTTTACCTTGTAATCACCTCCATCTCCAGCCCATCGTCCAGAAGGTCCCTCATTTCCCTCTCATAAATTAAGACTGGACTTCTTGATAAGACAGTATATACTTCCTCATCATCAAGTTGTCTATGGGCTTCTTGGATATAGGAGGCTCTATCCATTATTACAATGGAGCCCCCTTTATCCAAATTTTTGATCACTATATCATCTCTTTCTTTGAGTTGTTTAAGGCCAATCTTCTGTTTCACAGTCAGATTCTCTCTAGAGTTTTTACCTTGTAATTTTAACTTAACTAGATCCTCCTCTACCCTTCTGTGAAATTGCTCTAAGATTTTCCCCCTATTCTGTATCGGATAAAATACCGATTTAGGTTTATAGCCCGTATGTGAGCTCTTTACATATCCTGATACATTGCTCTCACGTTCTAGTTGATATAGATCCAAAAAATCAACCGAATCATTTAAATGAAAGTGATCATTAACTACCGTTCTCTCGGCCTGAGTGTATACTTGCAAATCATCTTGTTCTATGTTCTCTGCAGTAAAAAACTTCTTAAGTGTTAAATTACGAATTAGTTTATTGACGTCTAGTAGCGTTTCAAACACATCAAAATCTGTATAGGGTACAAAATTTAGCCCCAATTTTAGGACATCTAATTCAGAATCATTCAAGGTGGCTGTAGATAAATTAATTACTTTCAGACTTTGTATTTGTTCTGTCTGCCTCTTCTGAGTGCATATCTCTCCCTTTGATCTAAGGCTTGTGGCTCCCCCTGAGTTGTATGGGTTCTGTTCATTGCACCTTTCCACCTGCCGCCTCCTCCCTGTTCGGCCCCTACCTCGTGAAAACCTGTGACTGATCTGTATGTGTATTTTTATCAGCATTAATCTCACTTTCTAAGGCTTTCACATATCTGTTTTTATGTGTTGTTTTTGATTTATGTTTAAGTATGCCCCCATTGGTATTAGCCGGTAGAGGGTAGGGTAAGGTGTTTGATTGTGTGCCCCTTAAGACCCCAGTATCAATATCATTAGTAGGCTCTGTCTCATCAGATGAGGGGCCACTAGTCATAAAATCAACAAAGTCCTGTATTTCTACTTCATCATTGGACTCAGGATCCGTGTCAGAGAAAGTCACTTGTTTTCTAGTTGCCACTTGTGATTGGCTATTGGTCTCCTTGGACTCCAAGTCAGCCCCTTTCTTCTGCCTACGTTGTCTCCTGTTCCTTTTATTCTGTTGTGTGTTCTTAAGATAAACTCTATTAAGTGAATGATCTTCTGAATCCCTTGAGAATTTGCGAAATTTAAGTTTGTCAATGTCCCTTTTCATATTGTTTACTGTCAGTCTTTGTCAGGTATGGGGTGTATGCCTTTAATTCCTACCTTATTTAAGACTGCTCCTCCCCCTCTCACCTGCCGTTTAATTTTAGTTGTGTACTCTTTCTCAAGCAGAGACGCTACCACAACTCTAACTAGGCTCTATACCAATTGAACCATTAATCCACTGCTGAAAGGATTAAAACTTTTGCACTTAAAGTCGCCAGTTAACTACTGTGACATCCAGCTATTGAACTATTCTGACCTATCTACCGAGTTCAACCCCCTCAGGGGATCTCCTTGTATCTCCCGGTTATCAAACAGCAAGACCGGATCCTCACTCACCATTACAACTCTGGTGACACTCAGCTACTCTTCCCATCTGCCTTCCAAACTCCGGTGAGCAACACAAGTTTCCCCGCTCTCCTCCGCAGCAGCGCGGGTCTCCCCGCAAACAAGTTTCCTTACAGCCGTTACTGTGCTACGCTGCATCGTAGCCTGTCAGCGATTCCTGCCTCCTGATTGGTGCTCACGCACACACCCTCTGCTCTCGCAGCACAGAGCCAGCAGCTGCTCACCTCTCCCTACTGCTTCGTGCTTGCAAACTCAAGGCTGTTACTTTTCTCTGCACTAACAAAGGGACTTGCATTCCGGTTACTACATAATAAAAGACTCATTCCTCCACATGCCTCAATAGTAGCTGAAAGCCAAAACCTAAATCATATCACCAGGGTACAAGCAGTGAACAGAACCGGACTCTCTCCTGTAACCAAATATTCCTTAAACTTACACAGGAGTGTTTTCTCTTTCTTCCAATCTAACCCTTGTTGTTAATTCATTGAACTATTTGAGATTTAGACTCAACCACCAATTGCATATTTATTTGTATATCTGCAGCTGAGATCCAACAATCCAATCAGCTCAGATTTCAGAGACAGAGTGTGACATATTAAACGGCCCAAAAACAATGGATCCAGCAGATTTACCCACAGTCGTGTATAATCTCACACAAAGGGTGGACCAGTTATCCCATGGTTTAAGAGACCTACAACTGCAAAATGACAGCCTCAGAGCAGCCATAAGAGATAACACACCTGAACCCCAGGTGTGTTTACCTGAGAGATTCTCAGGGGACAGGAAGCTGTTTAGACAGTTCAGGAATGCCTGTATCCTGCTTTTTCAAATGAAACCTAGGACCTACCACACCGAGAGGCTCAAGGTTATGACTGTCATTTCTTTCCTTACTGGCGAACCCAGAGTATGGGTGGATACATTCCTAGAGAACAACGATCCTATCCTGGGATCTCTTTCGGATTTTTTCACACAGATGGGCCTCCTATATGAGGATACCCAGAAGCAGCTCACTGCAGAAGCAAAGATGCGCTCTCTGCGCCAGGGTAGAAGACCTGTAGAGGAATATCTCTCCGAGTTCAAGCTATATACGAAGGACTCAGAGTGGAGTGAGATAGCATTAAGGAACCAATACCGCCTCGGTTTATCCGATTCACTGAAAGATGAGCTTGCTCGAATTGAGATCCCTAGAACCCTAGAAGGGCTGATGTCCCTATCGATCCAGATAGATAGGAGACTCCGTGAGAGGAGGTCTGAACGACAACAATCTGAAGGTAACCAAAGATACTATCCATCACCACAAACACCAAAAGAAGTCACCACTCCTATGGAAATAGGGTTCACAAAAGGACCACTGATGCTAGAAGAGAGACACCGCAGACAACAAAAGAATTTGTGCATGTACTGTGCATCACCCACACACCCAGTCAAGGAATGCCCACTCCTTCAACGACAAAAAAGAAGTAAGCCTAGACAAGTTAATGTATGCTTGACTAACAAGATTGTAAATGTAGCTTATTGTACTATGTCTCTCCTCTTACAGTGGGACCATCGGGCCCTCCAAGCTGAAGTCATTGTAGACTCGTGTGCCTACTCCAATTTCCTGGATTTAACCCTTGTACAAAAGAATAAAATACCTATACTTACCAAAGCAGTTCCTGTCTCAATTCGTGTTATTGATGGTACCTATGTCCAATCCGGTCCTATAACACACCACACGGTGCCTCTCAAGGTCACCCTAGGTAAGGGTCATACCGAATACATTACTTTCGATGTCATACCCTCTCCTTTATATCCTTTAGTACTAGGGCTTTCCTGGCTTCAACAACATCAACCTTCCATATCATGGCAAAATCTCCAGGTTGATTTAGATTCTCCGTATTGTAAAAAATCCTGCTATCCTCAGCAACACTTATTACAACTCTCTGAAGAAGTTGTTCCTCATGAATATCACGAATTCCTGGATGTCTTCGATAAAAAACAAGCGGAAACCTTACCACCTCATCGTATATACGATTGCCCCATAGAACTCTTGCCAGGATCTACTATACCCTATGGGCATATCTATCCGCTCTAAGAAGAAAAAATGGGGTTTATTTAGCAGCGCTAAAAAAAGCTAGGAAATGATGATACCAATCTAATTTATGTTTTATACAATCTATTTTATTTAAAAATTCTTATAACACATAAAAACAACAGCAAATGCTTTTCCTAATTAATAAAGGGACGTCTCCCTTATACAACACTTATAAAAACAGACTAGAACCATATAATCCTAGAATTTCAGGTATAAAGGAATTAATTCTATAGATAACATATGGCAAGCAACAAATTTCTAAGATAAATGGTGAATTAAATATTTAAAAGGCACAAATGTATCAATCCTAATAGCTTTACAGTTCTTCAGTAACAAATTCAGTTATAAAGTTACACAGTTACTTTCCTTGGACATATAATTGGCTCAGGTGTGCTGGATAGTTAAAAAGGCAAAAAACAGCCAATATTCTGATTTAGGTGCCAAAGCAATCGTGGTTAATGGAAATGGTTAATTTAACAGATGAATACCTTGATGTCTTTAAAGTTCAGTTTGCGTGTTTTAAAAAACGTAGTGCAAATTAGTGTAGAGGTACCTTAATCTGTCCTGGTTGCAACCGCTGATTATCTTCACTGTGAGGGATTCACAGACTGTTTGTTCCTGGTGCTTCTGATAAGTCACCTGACCTTCTCTTTGATTCAGAGGTCAGGGGTGATGATCCGTTCTGGTGATGTAGTTATCCTTTTTTTTGTTTTCCTTTCTTCTTATAGCCCAAATATTGTTTTCATCTGGGTTCCCTCAGACTTCTTAAGGTTTGAAGAAATCTTTGGTCAGTGTTTAGCAGTAACACCGTATTCCCTGAAGTTACCAAAGGTAGATTTTAACTTGCAGGGTCAGGAGAAAAGTTTAAAGTTGCAGGGTCACACAGCTTTGTGACAGTAGTAAATGAAGTTTAGTAGAGTGTAGCAGGTCCCATTCAACGCGTTTCACCCTTCTGGGCTTTATCAAGAATGCTTATCCTGCTAGCTTCTGGCTTTTTAAAGGTATGAATGTGTTTTGATTGGTTCCTTCATTTCCTTTTGATTTCTATCAACACCTGTGTGGCTTCCAATGTAAAGGTGGACTTTATTTAAGTTGGTAATGATTGTTTCTGTGTTGTTATTTAGTTACATGATACACAAGGAAGAGAACTTATCATTTCTGCTTTATTAGCATTCACACAATTCAACTTATATATTTCAATTCTAAAGTGCCTTTATTAGATAATATACATTTAGATCGTGCAAACTTAAAATTACCTAAACTGAAACGAAAATATAAGAATCAGAATTACCATTCCCATATCTAGAATTATTGTAAGTGGGTAAAAATTAATGATATATATATATTCCTTTTCAACAAAGGATAGTAAGTTCAACAATTTATAAATTTGTAACAATTTAAAAATGGACGAAACGAAAATATAAGAATCAGAATCATCATTCCCATATCTAGAATTATTGTTAGTGGGTAAATGTTAACGATATATACATATTCCTTTTCAACAAAGGATAGTAAGTTCAACAATTTATACATTTGTAACAATTTAAAAATGGACGAAACGAAAATATAAGAATCAGAATCATCATTCCCATATCTAGAATTATTGTTAGTGGGTAGAAATTAACGATATATACATATTCCTTTTCAACAAAGGATAGTAAGTTCAACAATTTATAAATTTGTAACAATTTAAAAATGGACGAAACGAAAATATAAGAATCAGAATCATCATTCCCATATCTAGAATTATTGTTAGTGGGTAAAAATTAACGATATATACATATTCCTTTTCAACAAAGGATAGTAAGTTCAACAATTTATAAATTAACAATTTAAAAATGGATGTACAATTAAATCAGAAATTATCAATCCCATAACTAGAGTTATTGCTAGTGGGTAAAAATATGGCTTATTCAATTAATTTATTTATTTTAGGGGGATAAAAATTCCTTTTTAATTACTAGAAAAATGAATTTATATAGGGCTTGTACTATCTTTGCCCAAGATAAATTCATTTTTCTAGTAATTAAAAAGGAATTTTTATCCCCCTAAAATAAATAAATTAATTGAATAAGCCATATTTTTACCCACTAGCAATAACTCTAGTTATGGGATTGATAATTTCTGATTTAATTGTACATCCATTTTTAAATTGTTAATTTATAAATTGTTGAACTTACTATCCTTTGTTGAAAAGGAATATGTATATATCGTTAATTTTTACCCACTAACAATAATTCTAGATATGGGAATGATGATTCTGATTCTTATATTTTCGTTTCGTCCATTTTTAAATTGTTACAAATTTATAAATTGTTGAACTTACTATCCTTTGTTGAAAAGGAATATATATATATCATTAATTTTTACCCACTTACAATAATTCTAGATATGGGAATGGTAATTCTGATTCTTATATTTTCGTTTCAGTTTAGGTAATTTTAAGTTTGCACGATCTAAATGTATATTATCTAATAAAGGCACTTTAGAATTGAGAAATATATAAGTTGAATTGTGTGAATGCTAATAAAGCAGAAATGATAAGTTCTCTTCCTTGTGTATCATGTAACTAAATAACAACACAGAAACAATCATTACCAACTTAAATAAAGTCCACCTTTACATTGGAAGCCACACAGGTGTTGATAGAAATCAAAAGGAAATGAAGGAACCAATCAAAACACATTCATACCTTTAAAAAGCCAGAAGCTAGCAGGATAAGCATTCTTGATAAAGCCCAGAAGGGTGAAACGCGTTGAATGGGACCTGCTACACTCTACTAAACTTCATTTACTACTGTCACAAAGCTGTGTGACCCTGCAACTTTAAACTTTTCTCCTGACCCTGCAAGTTAAAATCTACCTTTGGTAACTTCAGGGAATACGGTGTTACTGCTAAACACTGACCAAAGATTTCTTCAAACCTTAAGAAGTCTGAGGGAACCCAGATGAAAACAATATTTGGGCTATAAGAAGAAAGGAAAACAAAAAAAGGATAACTACATCACCAGAACGGATCATCACCCCTGACCTCTGAATCAAAGAGAAGGTCAGGTGACTTATCAGAAGCACCAGGAACAAACAGTCTGTGAATCCCTCACAGTGAAGATAATCAGCGGTTGCAACCAGGACAGATTAAGGTACCTCTACACTAATTTGCACTACGTTTTTTAAAACACGCAAACTGAACTTTAAAGACATCAAGGTATTCATCTGTTAAATTAACCATTTCCATTAACCACGATTGCTTTGGCACCTAAATCAGAATATTGGCTGTTTTTTGCCTTTTTAACTATCCAGCACACCTGAGCCAATTATATGTCCAAGGAAAGTAACTGTGTAACTTTATAACTGAATTTGTTACTGAAGAACTGTAAAGCTATTAGGATTGATACATTTGTGCCTTTTAAATATTTAATTCACCATTTATCTTAGAAATTTGTTGCTTGCCATATGTTATCTATAGAATTAATTCCTTTATACCTGAAATTCTAGGATTATATGGTTCTAGTCTGTTTTTATAAGTGTTGTATAAGGGAGACGTCCCTTTATTAATTAGGAAAAGCATTTGCTGTTGTTTTTATGTGTTATAAGAATTTTTAAATAAAATAGATTGTATAAAACATAAATTAGATTGGTATCATCATTTCCTAGCTTTTTTTAGCGCTGCTAAATAAACCCCATTTTTTCTTCTTATCCACCATTTAGTTCTCTTTGAGGGAAGAACTTTTTTAGCAGCAGGAATCCACCTTTAGGCGCTCCTATCACACTACACATACATATCTATCCGCTCTCACAACCTGAGTTGGAACATCTCAAGACTTATCTTTATGAAAACCTCAAAAAAGGGTTCATTAGACCTTCTACATCCCCGGCCGGCGCTGGGATCTTCTTTGTACGGAACAAGGATAAGTCCCTACGTCCGATTATTGACTATCGGGAATTGAACAAGAGAACTAAGAAGAACAGGTATCCGCTACCCCTCATTCCCGAATTGGTGGAACGACTTAGCAAGGCTACCATTTATACCAAACTGGACCTCAGAGGAGCCTACAACCTCGTCAGGATCAGAGAGGGAGATGAGTGGCTTACCGCCTTCAGGACCCGATATGGGCTTTATGAATATACGGTGATGCCGTTCGGGCTTTGTAATGCGCCTGCCACGTTCCAATATTTAATTAATGATATATTCAGAGACTTATTGGATGTGTGCTTAGTGATATATCTGGACGATATCCTGATCTACTCTGAAAACTTAGAGGATCACAAGAAACATGTACGCTGGGTTCTCAATCGACTAAGAACCCATCAGCTGTATGCCAAACCGGAAAAGTGTTCATTTCACACATACGAAATAACCTTCCTAGGGTATAACATCTCTTCGTCTGGTGTAAAGATGGAAGATGGTAAGATTCAAGCCATCCAAAGCTGGCCTGTTCCTACTTCCCGAAAGGAAGTCCAACGTTTCCTCGGGTTTGCCAACTTCTACAGGAAGTTCATCAAGGGGTTCTCCAACTTATCCAGACCCCTGTGTAAACTCACTGGATCACACACACCTTTCCATTGGACTTCAGAAGCTCAACAAGCATTTGACTACCTCAAGAAATCATTCGTCACAGCACCTATTCTCCAGTTCCCGGATACCAAACTCCAGTTCATTCTTGAGGTAGATGCTTCGGATTACGCTCTAGGAGCTATACTCTCTCAACGGAAATCTCCCTCTGATCCCATTCACCCAGTGGCATACTATTCCCGACTAATGACACTACCTGAACAGAACTATCCCATAGGTGAAAAGGAGCTTCTCGTGATCAAGGTCGCTTTAGAACATTGGAGACACTTATTAGAAGGGACTACTTATCCAGTACTCATCTACACCGACCATCGTAATCTGGAATACCTCCAGTCGAGCAAAACTCTGTCGGCTCGGCAACTTCGCTGGAGTCTCTTCTTCACCAGATTCCATTTCCACATTACCTATCGCCCAGGGTCTAAAAACGGCAAGGCCGATGCTCTCTCCAGACACTTACCACGTCCTTCTCAACTGTTACCTACCCAGCCTATACTATCCTCAGAACATTTTATTGGTGTACTTACCGATAAATATCGGACTTTACGGTCCCACCAGAATAAAGACATTACCTACCCCAAGGATCAACAAGAAAAGGATTCCCATGGAATAAGCTACGTACATGGGAGGATATACATCCCACCTACGTTAAGAAATCTTGTTCTCCAAGACCACCATGAATCTCCTCTAGCTGGTCACCCTGGGATCCAAAGAACAACCGAACTCATCAAAAGGAATTACTGGTGGCCCAATCTCCACAAAACGGTAGACGAATATGTAAGGTCTTGTCAAGTATGTGCTGTTTCGAAACATGAACATTCCAAACCCTACGGTACTTTGAAATCTCTCCCCGTACCAGTAAGACCTTGGCATACAATTGGGATGGATTTCATCGTAGACCTACCATGCTCTAACCAGTCGACCATCATAATGGTAGTTGTGGATTACCTCACAAAGATGGCTCACTTCATTCCGTATAAAAAACTACCCACAGCCTCTGAGACTGCAGCCCTCTTTCTATCCCATGTAGTACGCATCCATGGACTACCCTCTATCATCATATCTGACAGGGGTTCTCAGTTCACCTCCAGATTCTGGAGGCAGCTATGTTCTGTACTTAAGATTGATCATCGATACAGTACCGCTTACCACCCTCAGACTAATTGACAAACTGAGCTGGTAAACCAGTGGATAGAACAGTACATTAGGTGTTACTGTTCCCACCAACAGGATCAATGGACACTCTACTTACCCTTAGCTGAATACGCATATAACAATACCTTGAATGCATCAACTAAATGTACACCGTTCTTCGCCAACTATGGGTACCACCCTACTTTTCATCTTTTCCCACATCTAAACTCCACCTCTCCTCTGGTAGATGAGACATCCAACTCTATGTCCGAGATCTTCACATTCCTTAAGGAAAATATAACCGCAGCGCAAGACAGACAAAAGCGTTACTACGACTCCAAGAGAAGGATTCCTCCTATCTACAGAGTTGGTGATCGGGTTTGGCTCTCCACTCGACATCTTAAGCTAAAGACACCATGTCGGAAATTCTCTCATCTCTTCCTTGGACCTTATGAAATCACTAAACTAGTGAACGACAATGCAGTAACCCTTGATCTCCCACCTGAGATTCCAGTACACCCCACGTTTCATGTCTCGCTGCTAAAGCTTTATACCCCGACAAGACAACAGACCTCTGTCTCTGCCACACCTCCCATAGTGGTCGATGATGATATATACGAAGTATCCTCCATTCTGGACTCCAGGACTTGCAGGGGTGTTCTACAGTACCTCATCCATTGGAAGGGGTTTTCCCATGATGAAGATTCTTGGGAGCCGTCAACTAACCTAAATGCGCCCCGACTTATTGCCCGGTTCCACACAGCTCATCCGGACAAGCCTGCTCCTCCTGCTGCGGTGCAGCACCTTTGATGGGGGGACCTGTCAGGTATGGGGTGTATGCCTTTAATCCCTACCTTATTTAAGACTGCTCCTCCCCCTCTCACCTGCCGTTTAATTTTAGTTGTGTACTCTTTCTCAAGCAGAGACGCTACCACAACTCTAACTAGGCTCTATACCAATTGAACCATTAATCCACTGCTGAAAGGATTAAAACTTTTGCACTTAAAGTTGCCAGTTAACTACTGTGACATCCAGCTATTGAACTATTCTGACCTATACCGAGTTCAACCCCCTCAGGGGATCTCCTTGTATCTCCCGGTTATCAAACAGCAAGACCGGATCCTCACTCACCATTACAACTCTGGTGACACTCAGCTACTCTTCCCATCTGCCTTCCAAACTCCGGTGAGCAACACAAGTTTCCCCGCTCTCCTCCGCAGCAGCGCGGGTCTCCCCGCAAACAAGTTTCCTTACAGCCGTTACTGTGCTACGCTGCATCGTAGCCTGTCAGCGATTCCTGCCTCCTGATTGGTGCTCACGCACACACCCTCTGCTCTCGCAGCACAGAGCCAGCAGCTGCTCACCTCTCCCTACTGCTTCGTGCTCGCAAACTCAAGGCTGTTACTTTTCTCTGCACTAACAAAGAGACTTGCATTCCGGTTACTACATAATAAAAGACTCATTCCTCCACATGCCTCAATAGTAGCTGAAAGCCAAAACCTAAATCATATCACCAGGGTACAAGCAGTGAACAGAACCGGACTCTCTCCTGTAACCAAATATTCCTTAAACTTACACAGGAGTGTTTTCTCTTTCTTCCAATCTAACCCTTGTTGTTAATTCATTGAACTATTTGAGATTTAGACTCAACCACCAATTGCATATTTATTTGAATATCTGCAGTTGAGATCCAACCATCCAATCAGCTCAGATTTCAGAGACAGAGTGTGACAGTCTTAGTAGGTTGTCAAGCTTCTCATAATGACTGTGATCCACAAATTGATTCAGATCCTTTTGTATGTCCTGTATGTGTTGCCTAGCCTCAATTAGCTTTTGTTCTTTATGTTTGATGATAAGATGCATCAGCCTAATTGAACATTCTGTTAGTATGTCATTCCACTCTGCTAGAAAGGTATCATCTACCATTAATGTTTTGGGTCATTGTCATTTTGGGTCATTGTCTATCTGTATAGTGAAGTGTTGTCCAATCAACTTAGCTGAATTTGGCTGAATCTGAGCAGACAATATATCCCTATGCACTTCAGACCCAGTGTCATTGGAAACCATGTATGCCTATGCCATCACACTGCCTCCACACTGCGTCCATCATGTTTTACAGATGATGTGGTATGCTTCAGATCATGAGCCATTCCAAGCCTTCTCCATACTTTTTTCCCTCCTATCATTCTGGTACAAGTTGATTTTAGTTTCATCTGTCCAGCTGTTCCAGAACTGGGCTGACTTTTCTAGATATTTTTTAGCAAAGTCTTCTCTGGCTTTTCTATTTTTGAGGCTTATGAATGGTTTGCTACCTTGTGGTGAACCCTCTGTATTTGCACTTCTGACATCTTCTCTTAATGTAGTCTTGTAGACTTAGATATGATATGCCTACCTCCTGGAGAGTGTTCTTCACTTGGATGGATGTTGTGAAGGGGTTTTTCTTTACCATGAAAAGGATGCTACAATCATCCACCACTGTTGTCTTCCTTGGATGTCCAGGCCTTTTTGTGTTGCAGAGCTCCCTAGTACGTTCTTTTATTCCCAGAATGTACCAAACTGTTGATTTGGCCACTCCTAATGTTCCTGCTATCTCCCTGGTGGATTTTTTCTTTTGCAGCCTAAAAATTGCCTGTTTTACCTGCATTGAAAACTCATTCGAACGCATAATGTTGGTTCACAGCAACAGATTTCAAATGCAAATGCCACACCTTGAATCAACTCCAGACCTTTTCCCTGCTTAACTGATTATGAAATAACAAAGGAATAGCCCACACCTTGAGTCAATTCATACTGGAATAGAATGATAAGTAATATTTACAGGCACTATTTAAGTTATTGAGCACCACCCCTGAGTTACCATCTGCTCTTTGCCAAGTGGAGTGATATATATTTATCGCTCATGAGAGCTAACTGGTATTACAAGTTGAAAGTTGAATCCACAGGAGCAAAAGACTCAGGTGAGCTAATTTCTTGACTTTGGATAAAGCAACCACTGCCTCTCAAACCTCCCCTCATAGACTTCTATGGGGTGTTAAAGAAAGTCTTTTCTATTTATCACTCTTGAGCTAACCAAAAACTGCGCTAAAGGTGAAGGTTCAGTAGGAATACTTCATATTCCTATGTTCTTCACTTAGAAGAAAATATTCTTGTTTGAAAAAAATAAATACAATATTATATACTGTTTTTTAAACATCTATATCTTAATTATATCTATATTTAAAAATAAAAAGAATCATTTTTGTTCTTTCTAATAAAAAAATACATTGATACTTATAGTATGTACCAGATGTGATCTAGTCTTGGTACAAGGACACCCTACTCTTGTATCAGGTGTGTTACTAATACTACAGTTACTTACAGTATGTACCAGATGTGATCTAGTCTTGGCACAAGGACACCCTACTCTTGTATCAGGTGTGTTACTAATACTACAGTTACTTACAGTATGTACCAGATGTGATCTAATCTTGGTACAAGGACACCCTACTCTTGTATCAGGTGTGTTACTAATACTACAGTTACTTACAGTATGTACTAGATGTGATCTAGTCTTGGTACAAGGACACCCTACTCTTGTATCAGGTGTGTTACTAATACTACAGTTACTTACAGTATGTACCAGATGTGATCTAGTCTTGGTACAAGGACACCCTACTCTTGTATCAGTTGTTACTTATACTACAGTTACTTACAGTATGTACCAGATGTGATGTGATCTAGTCTTGGTACAAGGACACCCTACTCTTGTATCAGGTGTGTTACTAATACTACAGTTACTTACAGTATGTACCAGATGTGATCTAGTGTTGGTACAAGGACACCCTACTCTTGTATCAGGTGTGTTACTAATACTACAGTTACTTACAGTATGTACCAGATGTGATCTAGTCTTGGCACAAGGACACCCTACTCTTGTATCAGGTGTGTTACTAATACTACAGTTACTTACAGTATGTACCAGATGTGATCTAGTCTTGGCACAAGGACACCCTACTCTTGTATCAGGTGTGTTACTAATACTACAGTTACTTACAGTATGTACCAGATGTGATCTAGTGTTGGTACAAGGACACCCTACTCTTGTATCAGGTGTGTTACTAATACTACAGTTACTTACAGTATGTACCAGATGTGATCTAGTCTTGGCACAAGGACACCCTACTCTTGTATCAGGTGTGTTACTAATACTACAGTTACTTACAGTATGTACCAGATGTGATCTAGTCTTGGCACAAGGACACCCTACTCTTGTATCAGGTGTGTTACTAATACTACAGTTACTTACAGTATGTACCAGATGTGATCTAATCTTGGCACAAGGACACCCTACTCGTGTATCAGTTGTGTTACTTATACTACAAATACTTACAGTATGTACCACATGTGATCTAGTCTTGACACAAGGACACCCTAATCTTGTATTAGTTGTGTTACTTATACTACAATTACTTACAGTATGTACCAGATGTGATCTAGTCTTGGAACAAGGACACCCTACTCTTGTGTCAGTTGTGACACCTATACTACAGTTACTTACACTATGTTGCCAATGTGATTTAGTCTTGGCACAAGTATGCCCTACTCTTGTATCAGTTGTGTTACACCTATACTAGAGTTACTTACACTATGTAGCAAATGTGATCTAGTCTTGGCACAGGGACACTCTACTCTTGTATCAGTTGTGTTACTTATACTACAATTACTTACAGTATGTACCAGATGTGATCTAGTCTTGGTAGAAAAACTCTCTACTTTTGTATCAGTTGTGTTAATAATAATACAGTTACTTACAGTGTGTCCCAGATGTGATCTAGTCTTGGCAACAGGACACCTTACTCTTGTATCAGTTGTGTTACTTATACTATAGTTACTTACAGTATGTAGGAGATTTGAACTAGTCTTGGTACAAGGACACCACACTCTTGTATCAGTTGTGTTATTAATACTACAATTACTTACTGTATGTACCAGATGTGATCTAGTCTTGGTACAAGGACACCCTACTCTTGTATCAGTTGTGTTACTAATACCACAGTTACTTACAGTATGTACCAGATGTGATCTAGTCTTGGCATAAGGACACTCTACTCTTGTATCAGTTGTGTAACTTATAGTACAGTTACTTACAGTATGTACGAGATGCGATCTAGTCTTAGTACAAGGACACCCTACTCTTGTATCAGTTGTGTTACTTATACCACAGTTACTTACAGTGTGTCCCAGATGGAATCTAGTCTTGGTACAAGGACACCCTACTCTTGTATAAGTTGTGTTACTAATACTACAGTTACTTACTCGTGTATCAGTTGTGATACTTTTTCTACAGTTATTTGCAGTATGTACCAGATGTGATATAGTCTTGGTGCAAGGACATCTTACTCTTGTATTAGGTGCGTTAAGTATACTAGTTACATACAGTTTATACCAGATGTGATCTAGTCAGTACTAAGACACCCTACTCTTGTATCAGTTGTGTTACTTATACCACAGTTACTTACAGTATATACCAGATGTGATCTAGTCTTGGCACAAGGACACTCTACTCTTGTATCAGTTGTTACTTATACTACAGTTACTTACAGTATGTACCAGATTCGATCTAGTCTTGGTACAAGGACACCCTACTCTTGTATCAGTTGTGTTACTAAGACCACAGTTACTTACAGTATGTACCAGATGTGATCTAGTCTTGGCATAAGGACACTCTACTCTTGTATCAGTTGTGTTACTTATAGTACAGTTACTTACAGTATGTACGAGATGCGATCTAGTCTTAGTACAAGGACACCCTACTCTTGTATCAGTTGTGTTACTTATACCACAGTTACTTACAGTGTGTCCCAGATGTGATCTAGTCTTGGCACAAGGACACCCTACTCTTGTATCAGTTGTGTAACTTATACCACAGTTACTTACAGTGTGTCCCAGATGTGATCTAGTCTTGGCACAAGGACACCCTACTCTTGTATCAGTTGTGATACTTTTTCTACAGTTACTTGCAGTATGTACCAGATGTTATCTAGTCTTGGCACAAGGACACCCTACTCTTGTATCAGTTGTGATACTTTTTCTACAGTTACTTGCAGTATGTACCAGATGTGATCTAGTCTTAGCACAAGGACACCCTACTCTTGTATCAGTTGTGATACTTTTTCGACAGTTACTTGCAGTATCTACCAGATGTGATCTAGTCTTGGCACAAGGACACCCTATTCATGTATCAGTTGTGTTACTTATACTACAGTTACTTACAGTATGTACCACATATGATCTAGTCTTGACACAAGAACACCATAATCTTGTATCAGTTGTGTTACTTATACTACAGTTACTTACAATATGTACCAGATGTGATCTAGTCTTGGCACAAGACCACCCTTCTCTTGTATTAGTTGTGCTACTTATGCCACAGTTACTTACAGTATGTACCAGATGTGATCTTGTCTTGGTACAAGGACACCCTGCTCTTGTATATGTTGTGTTACTTATACTACAGTTACTTACAGTATGTACCAGATGTGATCTAGTCTTGGAACAAGGACACTCTACTCTTGTATCAGTTGTGTTACTTATACTACAGTTACTTACAGTATGTACCATATGTGATCTTGTCTTCGTACAAGGACAACCTACTCTTGTATCAGTTGTGTTACTTATACTACAGTTACTTATCATATGTACCAAATGTGATCTAGTCTTGGTACAAGGACACCCTACTCTTGTATCAGTTGTGTTACTTATACTACAGTTATTTACAGTGTGTACCAGATGTGATCTCGTCTTGGTACAGGGACACCCTACTCTTGTATCAGTTGTGTTACTAATACTACAGTTACTTACAGTGTGTCCCAGATGTGATCTAGTCTTGGCAAAAGGACACCTTACTCTTGAATCAGTTGTGTTACTTATACTACAGTTACTTACAGTATGTAGGAGATTTGACCTAGTCTTGGTACAAGGGTACCCCACTCTTGTATCAGTTGTGTTAAAAATACTACAATTATTTACAGTATGTACCAGATGTGATCTAGTCTTAGTACAAGGACACCCTACTCTTGTATCAGTTGTGTTTCTTATACCACAGATACTTACAGTGTCTCCCAGATGTGATCTAGTCTTGGCACAAGGACACACTATTCTTGTATCAGTTGTGTTTCTTATACCACAGTTACTTACAGTGTCTCCCAGATGTGATCTAGTCTTGGCACAAGGACACACTATTCTTGTATCAGTTGTGATACTTTTTCTACAGTTACTTGCAGCATGTACCAGATGTGATCTAGTCTTGGTGTAAGGACATCCTATTCTTGTATTAGGTGTGTTAAGTATACTACAGTTACTTACAGTATGTACGAGATGCAATCTAGTCTTAGTACAAGGACACCCTACTCTTGTATCAGTTGTGTTACTTATACCACAGTTACTTACAGTGTGTCCCAGATGTGATCTAGTCTTGGCACAAGGACACCCTACTCTTGTATCAGTTGTGATACTTTTTCTACAGTTACTTGCAGTATGTACCAGATGTTATCTAGTCTTGGTGCAAGGACATCCTACTCTTATATTAGGTGTGTTAAGTATACTACAGTTACTAACAGTATATACTAGATGTGATCTAGTCTTAGTACAAGGACACCCTACTCTTGTATCAGTTGTGTTACTTATACCACAGTTACTTACAGTGTCTCCCAGATGTGATCTAGTCTTGGCACAAGGACACCCTACTCTTGTATCAGTTGTGATACTTATAGTACAGTTACTTACAGTATATATGAGATGTGATCTAGTTTTGGCACAAGGACACCCTAATCTTGTATCAGTTGTGTTACTTATAGTACAGTTACTTACAGTATGTATGAGATGTGATCTAGTCTTAGTACAAGGACACTCTACTCTTGTATCAGTTGTGCTGCTTATACCACAGTTACTTACAGTGTGTCCCAGATGATATCTAGTCTTGGCACAAGGAAACCTTACTCTTGTATCAGTTGTGTTACTTATGCTACAGTTACTTACAGTATGTATCACATGTGATCTAGTCTTGACACAAGGACACCCTAATCTTGTATCAGTTGTGTTACTTATACTACAGTTACTTACAGTATGTACCAGATGTGATCTAGTCTTGGCACAAGGACACCCTAATCTTGTATCAGTTGTGTTACGTATAATACAGTAACTTACAGTATGTATGAGATGCAATCTAGTCTTAGTACAAGGATACTCTATTCTTGTATCAGTTGTGTTACTTATACCACGGTTACTTACAGTGTGTCCCAGATGATATCTAGTCATGGCACAAGGACACCTTACTCTTGTATCATTTGGGTTACTAATACTAAAGTTACTTACAGTATGTACCAGATGTGATCTAGTCTTGGTACAAGGACACCCTATTCATGTATCAGTTGTGTTACTTATACTACAGTTACTTACAGTATGTACCACATGTGATCTAGTCTTGACACAAGAACACCCTAATCTTGTATCAGTTGTGTTACTTTTACTACAGTTACTTACAGTATGTACCAGATGTGATCTAGTCTTGGCACAAGTACACCCTTCTCTTGTATTAGTTGTGCTACTTATACCACAGTTACTTACAGTATGTACCAGATGTGATCTTGTCTTGGTACAAGGACACCCTGCTATTGTATAAGTTGCGTTACTTTTTCTACAGTTACTTGCAGTATGTACCAGATGTGATCTAGTCTTTGTAAAAGGACACCCTACTCTTGTATCAATTTTGTTACTTATACTACAGTTACTTACAGTGTGTCTCAGATGTGATCTAGTCTTGGCAAAAGGACACCTTACTCTTGTATCAGATGGGTTACTTATACTACAGTTACTTACAGTATGTAGGAGATTTGACATAGTCTTGGTACAAGGGTACCCCCCTCTTGTATCGGTTGTGTTACTAATACTACAATTACTTACAGTATGTGCCAGATGTGATCTAGTCTTGGTACAAGGACACCATACTCTTGTATCAGTTGTGTTACTTATACCACAGTTACTTACCATAGGTACCAGATGTGATCTAGTCTTGGTACAAGGACACCATACTCTTGTATCAGTTGTGTTACTTATACCACAGTTACTTACAGTATATACCAGATGTGATCTAGTCTTAGTACAAGGACACCCTACTCTTGCCTACTCTTGTATCAGTTGTGTTACTCATACCACAGATACTTACAGTGTCTCCCAGATGTGATCTAATCTTGGCACAAGGACACCCTACTCTTGTATCAGTTGTGATACTTTTTCTACAGTTACTTACAGTATGTACCAGATGTGATCTAGTTTTGGCACAAGTACACCCTAATTTTGTATCAGTTGTGTAACTTATAGTACAGTTACTTACAGTATGTATGAGATGTGATCTAGTCTTAGTAAAAGGACACTCTACTCTTGTATCAGTTGTGTTACTTATACCACAGTTACTTACAGTGTGTCCAAGGTGATATCTAGTCTTGGCACAAGGACACCTTACTCTTGTATCATTTGTGTTACTAATACTACAGTTACTTACAGTATGTACCACATGTGATCTAGTCTTGGCACAAGGACACCCTACTCGTGTATCAGTTGTGTTACTTATACTACAGTTACTTACAGTATGTACCAGATGTGATCTCGTCTTTGTACAAGGACACCCTACTCTTGTATCAGTTGTGTTACTAATACTACAGTTACTTACCAAATGTACCAAATGTGATCTAGTCTTGGTACAAGGACACCCTACTCTTGTATAAGTTGTGTTACTTATACTACAGTTACTTACAGTGTGTACCAGATGTGATCTCGTCTTGGCAAAAGGACACCTTACTGTTGAATCAGTTGTGTTACTTATACTACAGTTACTTACAGTATGTAGGAGATTTGACCTAGCCTTGGTACAAGGGTACCCCACTCTTGTATCAATTGTGTTACTAATACTACAATTATTTACAGTATGTACCAGATGTGATCTAGTCTTTGTACAAGGACACCCTACTCTTGTATCAGTTGTGTTGCTTATACCACAGTTATTTACAGTGTGTCCCAAATGTGATCTAGTCTTGGAACAAGGAAACTCTACTCTTGTACAGTTACTTACAGTATGTACCAGATGTGATCTAGTCTTGGTACAAGGACACCTTACTCTTGTATTAGTTGTGTTACTTATACTACAGTTACTTACAGTATGTACCAGATTTGATCTCCTCTTGGTACAGGGACACCCTACTCTTGTATCAGTTGTGTTACTAATACTACAGTTACTTACAGTGTGTCCCAGATGTGATCTAGTCTTGGTACAAGGACACCCTACTCTTGTATTAGTTGTGTTACTTATACTACAGTTACTTACAGTATGTACCAGATTTGATCTCCTCTTGGTACAGGGACACCCTACTCTTGTATCAGTTGTGTTACTAATACTACAGTTACTTACAGTGTGTCCCAGATGTGATCTAGTCTTGGCAAAAGGACACCTTACTCTTGTATCAGTTGTGTTACTTATACTACAGTTACTTACAGTATGTAGGAGATTTTACCTTGTCTAAGTACAAGGTTACCCCACTCTTGTGAAAAGTAGCAAGAGGGTGACAGCAAATTCCAATATAAATTTATAAAATAAGACAAAAAATAGGGCAACGTTTCGGGATCTTATCCCTTAGGCATGACTAAGGGATAAGATCCCGAAACGTTGCCCTATTTTTTGCCTTATTTAATAAATTTATATTGGAATTTGCTGTCACCCTCTTGCTACTTTTCATATGTGTCTTTGGGCCTAGGCAGTGGCCCTTGGGTGACTTGCAGTACCAAGCTAGAGTGCTGAAATATCTTCATTGATATATTATTTCTCCTACCCCACTCTTGTATCAGTTGTGTTACTAATACTACAATTACTTACAGTATGTACCAGATGTGATCTAGTCTTGGTACAAGGACACCCTACTCTTTTATCAGTTGCGTTACTAATACCACAGTTACTTACAGTATGTACCAGATGTGATCTAGTCTTGGCAAAAGGACACCTTACTCTTGTATCAGTTGTGTTACTTATACTACAGTTACTTACAGTATGTACGAGATGCGATCTAGTCTTAGTACAAGCACACCCTACTCTTTTATCAGTTGTGTTACTTATACCACAGTTACGTACAGTGTGTCCCAGATGTGATCTAGTCTTGGCACAAGGACACCCTACTCTTGTATCAGTTGTGATACTTTTTCTACAGTTATTTGCAGTATGTACTAGATGTTATCTAGTCTTGGTGCAAGGACATCCTACTCTTGTATTAGGTGTTAAATATACTACAGTTACTTACAGTATATACCAGATGTGATCTAGTCTTAGTACAAGGACACCCTACTCTTGTATCAGTTGTGTTACTTATACCACAGTTACTTACAGTGTCTCCCAGATGTGATCTAGTCTTGGCACAAGGACACCCTACTCTTGTATCAGTTGTGATACTTTTTCTACAGTTACTTGCAGTATGTACCAGATGTGATCTAGTCTTGGCACAAGGACACCCTAATATTGTATCAGTTGTGTTACTTATAGTACAGTTACTTACAGTATGTATGAGATGTGATCTAGTCTTAGTACAAGGACACTCTACTCTTGTATCAGTTGTGTTACTTATACCACAGTTACTTACAGTGTGTCCCAGATGATATCTAGTCTTGGCACAAGGACACCCTACTCGTGTATCAGTTGTGTTACTTATGCTACAGTTACTTACAGTGTGTCCCAGATGATATTTAGTCTTGGCACAAGGACACCCTTCTCTTGTATCAGTTGTGTTACTTATACTACGGTTACTTACAGTATGTACCAGATGTGGTCTCATCTTGGTACAAGGACACCCTACTCTTGTATCAGTTGTTACTTATACTACAGTTACTTACAGTATGTACCAGATGTGATGTAGTATTGGTGCAAGAACACCATACTCTTGTATCAGTTGTGTTACGTATACTACAGTTACTTACAGTATGTACCAGATGTGATCTAGTCTTGGTACAAGGACACCCTACTCTTGTATCAGTTGTTTTACTTATACTACAGTTTCTTACAGTATGTTCCAGATGTGATCTAGTCTTGGCACAAGGACACTCTACTCTTGTATCAGTTGTGTTACTTATACTACAGTTACTTACAGTATGTACCAGATGTGATCTAGTCTTGGTACAAGGACAATCTACTGTTGCATCAGTTGGGTTACTTATACTACAGTTACTTACAGTATCAGATGTTTTACTAATACTATAGTTACTTACAGTATGTACCAGATGTGATCTAGTCTTGGTGCAAGGACACCCTACTCTTGTATCAGTTGTGTTACTAATACTACAGTTACTTACAATATGTACCAGATGTGTTCTAGTCTTGGTACAAGGACACCCTACTCTTGTATCAGTTGTTACTTACAGTATGTACCAGATGTGATCTAGTCTTGGTACACAGACACTCTACTCTTGTATTAGTTGTGTTACTAATTCTACAGTTACATATAGTACATACCAGATGTGATCTAGTCTTGGTGCATGGACACTTTACTCTTGCATCAGTTGTGTTACTTATACTACAGTTACTTACAGTATCAGATGTTTTACTAATACTATAGTTACTTACAGTATGTACCAGATGTGATCTAGTCTTGGTGCAAGGACACCCTACTCTTGTATCAGTTGTGTTACTAATACTACAATTACTTACAATATGTACCAGATGTGTTCTAGTCTTGGTACAAGGACACCCTACTCTTGTATCAGTTGTTACTTACAGTATGTACCAGATGTGATCTAGTCTTGGTACACAGACACTCTACTCTTGTATTAGTTGTGTTACTAATACTACAGTTACATACAGTACATACCAGATGTGATCTAGTCTTGGTTCAAGGACACCCTACTCTTGTATCAGTTGTGTTACTAATACTACAGTTACTTACAGTATGTACCTGATGTGTTCTAGTCTTGGTACAAGGACACCCTACTCTTGTATCAGTTGTTACTTACAGTACATACCAGATGTGATCTAGTCTTGGTACAAGGACACCCTACTCTTGTATCAGTTGTTACTTATAGTACAGTTACTTACAGTATGTACCAGATGTGATCTAGTCTTGGTACAAGGACATCTTACTCTTTTATCAGTTGTATTACTTATACTACAGTTACTTACAGTATGTACCAGATGTGATCTAGTCTTGGTACAAGGACACCCTACTCTTGTATCAGTTGTTTTACTTATACTACAGTTTCTTACAGTATGTTCCAGATGTGATCTAGTCTTGGCACAAGGACACTCTACTCTTGTATCAGTTGTGTTACTTATACTACAGTTACTTACAGTATGTACCAGATGTGATCTAGTCTTGGTACAAGGACAATCTACTCTTGCATCAGTTGTGTTACTTATACTACAGTTACTTACAGTATCAGATGTTTTACTAATACTATAGTTACTTACAGTATGTACCAGATGTGATCTAGTCTTGGTGCAAGGACACCCTACTCTTGTATCAGTTGTGTTACTAATACTACAATTACTTACAATATGTACCAGATGTGTTCTAGTCTTGGTACAAGGACACCCTACTCTTGTATCAGTTGTTACTTACAGTATGTACCAGATGTGATCTAGTCTTGGTACACAGACACTCTACTCTTGTATTAGTTGTGTTACTAATACTACAGTTACATACAGTACATACCAGATGTGATCTAGTCTTGGTTCAAGGACACCCTACTCTTGTATCAGTTGTGTTACTAATACTACAGTTACTTACAGTATGTACCTGATGTGTTCTAGTCTTGGTACAAGGACACCCTACTCTTGTATCAGTTGTTACTTACAGTACATACCAGATGTGATCTAGTCTTGGTACAAGGACACCCTACTCTTGTATCAGTTGTTACTTATAGTACAGTTACTTACAGTATGTACCAGATGTGATCTAGTCTTGGTACAAGGACATCTTACTCTTTTATCAGTTGTATTACTTATACTACAGTTACTTACAGTATATACCAGATGTGATCTAGTCTTGGTACATGGACACCTTACTCTTGTATCAGTTTTGTTACTTATACTACAGTTACTTACAGTATGTACCAGATGTGTTCTAGTCTTGGTACATGGACACCTTACTCTTGTATCAGTTTTTTTACTTATACTACAGTTACTTACAGTATGTACCAGATGTGATATAGTCTTGGCACAAGGACACCCTACTCTTGTATCAGTTGTTACTTATAGTACAGTTACTTACAGTATGTACCAGATGTGATCTAGTCTTGGTACAAGGACACTCTACTCTTGTATCAGTTGTTACTTATAGTACAGTTACTTACAGTATGTACCAGATGTGTTCTAGTCTTGGTACATGGACACCTTACTCTTGTATCAGTTTTTTTCACTTATACTACAGTTACTTACAGTATGTACCAGATGTGATATAGTCTTGGCACAAGGACACCCTACTCTTGTATCAGTTGTGTTACTTATACTACAGTTACTTATCATATGTACCAAATGTGATCTAGTCTTGGTACAAGGACACTCTACTCTTGTATCAGTTGTTACTTATAGTACAGTTACTTACAGTATGTACCAGATGTGATCTAGTCTTGGTACAAGGACACCCTACTCTTGTATCAGTTGTGTTACTTATACTACAGTTACTTACAGTATGTACCAGATGTGATCTAGTCTTGGTACATGGACACCCTACTCTTGTATCAGTTGTGTTACTTATACTACGGTTACTTACAGTATGTACCAGATGTGATCTAGTCTTGGTACAAGGACACTCTACTCTTGTATCAGTTGTGTTACTTATAGAAACATAGAATTTCACGGCAGATAAGAACCAAAAAGGCCCATCAAGTCTACCCGTATTACATGTTACTTTTTCCTTAGGATAGCCTTATGCATGTCCCAGACATTTTTAAAATCCTTTACAGTCTTTCGGCTAGATTTAGAGTTTTGTCGGTAACGACCCGCGTACCTAACGCTGGCTTTTTTCTGTCCGCACCTTTAAAATAACTCTGGTATTGAGAGTCCACAGAATGGCTGCGTTAGGCTCCAAAAAAGGAGCGTAGAGCATATTTAACGCAACTTCAACTCTCGATACCAGAGTTGCTTACGGACGCGGCCAGCCTCAAAAACGTGCTTGTGCATGATTCCCCCATAGGAAACAATGGGGCTGTTTGAGCTGAAAAAAAACCTAACACCTGCAAAAAAGCTGCGTTCAGCTCCTAACGCAGCCCCATTGTTTCCTATGGGGAAACACTTCCTACGTCTGCACCTAACACTCTAACATGTACCCCGAGTCTAAACACCCCTAACCATACACTTAATAACCCCTATTCTGCCGCCCCCGCTATCACTGACCCCTGTATATTATTTTTAACCCCTAATCTGCCGCTCCGTAAACCGCCGCTACTTACATTATCCCTATGTACCCCTAATCTGCTGCCCCTAACACCGCCGACCCCTATATTATATTTATTAACCCCTAATCTTCCCCCCACAACGTCGCCTCCACCTGCCTACACTTATTAACCCCTAATCTGCCGACCGGACCGCACCGCTATTATTATAAAGTTATTAACCCCTAATCTGCCTCACTAACCCTATAATAAATAGTATTAACCCCTAATCTGCCCTCCCTAACATCGCCGACACCTAACTTCAATTATTAACCCCTAATCTGCCGACTGGAGCTCACCGCTATTCTAATAAATGTATTAACCCCTAAAGCTAAGTCTAACCCTAACACTTACACCCCCCTAAGTTAAATATAATTTTAATCTAACGAAATTAATTAACTCTTATTAAATAAATTATTCCTATTTAAAGCTAAATACTTACCTGTAAAATAAATCCTAATATAGCTACAATATAAATTATAATTATATTATAGCTATTTTAGGATTTATATTTATTTTACAGGTAACTTTGTATTTATTTTAACCAGGTACAATAGCTATTAAATAGTTAATAACTATTTAATAGCTAAAATAGTTAAAATAATTACAAATTTACCTGTAAAATAAATCCTAACCTAAGTTACAATTAAACCTAACACTACACTATCAATAAATTAATTAAATACAATATCTACAAATAAATACAATGAAATAAACTAACTAAAGTACAAAAAATAAAAAGAACTACGTTACAAAAAATAAAATATTTACAAACATTAGAAATATATTACAATTTTAAACAAATTACACCTACTCTAAGCCCCCTAATAAAATAACAAAGCCCCCCAAAATAAAAAAATGCCCTACCCTATTCTAAATTACTAAAGTTCAAAGCTCTTTTACCTTACCAGCCCTGAACAGGGCCCTTTGTGGGGCATGCCCCAAGAAGTTCAGCTCTTTTGCCTGTAAAAAAAAAACATACAATACCCCCCCCAACATTACAACCCACCACCCACATACCCCTAATCTAACCCAAACCCCCCTTAAATAAACCTAACACTAAGCCCCTGAAGATCTTCCTACCTTGAGTCGTCTTCACCCAGCCGAGCCAAATTCTTCATCCAAGCGGAGCAAGAAGAGGTCCTCCATCCGGTAGAAGTCTTCATCCATGCGGGGCAGAAGAGGTCTTCCATCCGATTGAAGTCTTCATCCAAGCGGGGCAGAAGAGGTCTTCCATCCGATTAAAGTCTTCATCCAAGCGGAATCTTCTATCGTCATCCATCCGGAGCGGCAGCATCCTGAAGACCTCCGATGCGGAACATCCATCCTGGCCGACGACTGAACGACGAATGACGGTTCCTTTAAATGACGTCATCCAAGATGGCGTCCCTCGAATTCCGATTGGCTGATAGGATTCTATCAGCCAATCGGAATTAAGTCAGGAATATTCTGATTGGCTGATAGAATCAGCCAATCAGAATCAAGTTCAATCCGATTGGCTGATCCAATATATATATATATATATATATTTCTAATGTTTGTAAATATTTTTTTATTTTTTGTAACTTAGTTCTTTTTTATTTTTTGTACTATAGTTAGTTTATTTCATTGTATTTATTTGTAGGAATTGTATTTAATTTATTTATTGATAGTGTAGTGTTAGGTTTAATTGTAGATAATTATAGGTAGTTTATTTAATTTATTTATTGATAGTGTAGTGTTAGGTTTAATTGTAACTTAGGTTAGGATTTATTTTACAGGTAAATTTGTAATTATTTTAACTATTTTAGCTATTAAATAGTTATTAACTATTTAATAGCTATTGTACCTGGTTAAAATAAATACAAAGTTACCTGTAAAATAAATATTAATCCTAAAATAGCTATAATATCATTATAATTTATATTGTAGCTATATTAGGATTTATTTTACAGGTAAGTATTTAGCTTTAAATAGGAATAATTTATTTAATAAGAGTTAATTAATTTCGTTAGATTAAATTTATATTTAACTTAGGGGGGTGTTAGTGTTATGGTTAGACTTCGCTTTAGGGGTTAATACATTTATTAGAATAGCGGTGAGCTTCAGTCGGCAGATTAGGGGTTGATAATTGAAGTTAGGTGTCTGCGATGTTAGGGAGGGCAGATTAGGGGTTAATACTATTTATTATAGGGTTAGTGAGGCGGATTAGGGGTTAATAACTTTATTATAGTAGCGGTGCGGTCCGCTCGGCAGATTAGGGGTTAATAAGTGTAGGCAGGTGGAGGCGACGTTGAGGGGGGCAGATTAGGGGTTAATAAATATAATATAGGGGTCGGCGGTGTTAGGGGCAGCAGATTAGGATTACATAGCTATAATGTAGGTGGCGGCTCTTTGCGGTCGGCAGATTAGGGGTTAATTATTGTAGGTTGCTGGCGGCGACGTTGTGGGGGGCAGGTTAGGGGTTAATAAATATAATATAGGGGTCGGCGGTTTTAGGGGCAGCAGATTAGGGATACATAAGTATAACGTAGGTGGCGGTCGGCAGATTAGGGGTTAAAAAAATTTAATCGAGTGTTAGCGATGTGGGGGGACCTCGGTTTAGGGGTACATAGGTAGTTTATGGGTGTTAGTGTACTTTAGAGCACAGTAGTTAAGAGCTTTATGAACCGGCGTTAGCCCAGAAAGCTCTTAACTACTGACTTTTTTCTGCGGCTGGAGTTTTGTCGTTAGATTTCTAACGCTCACTTCAGCCACGACTCTAAATACCGGAGTTAGAAAGATCCCATTGAAAAGATAGGATACGCAATTGACGTAAGGGGATCTGCGGTATGGAAAAGTCGCGGCTGAAAAGTGAGCGTTAGACCCTTTTTTGAATGACTCCAAATACCGGCGGTAGCCTAAAACCAGCGTTAGGAGCCTCTAAGGCTGGTTTTCACGGCTACCGCCAAGCTCCAAATCTAGGCCTTTGTGTTTACCACCTCAAACGGAAGTTTATTCCATGAATCCACCACCCTTTCTGTAAAAAAATGCTTCCTCAAATTTCTCCTGAATCTGCTACCTTCTAACTTTAGATTGTGACCCCTTGTTTTAGCATTTATTTTTTTGTGAAAAATGCTTTCATCTACAGTTACTTTCAGTCACAGATGTGTTACTAATACTACAGTTACTTACAGTATGTACCAGATGTGATTTAGTCTTGGTGCAAGGACACCCTACTCTTGTATCAGTTGTTACTTATACTACAGTTACTTACAGTATCTACCATATGTGAGCTAGTCTTGGCACAAGGACACCCTACTCTTGTATCAGTTGTGTTACTAATACTACAGTTACTTACAGTATGTACCAGATGTGATCTAGTCTTGATGCAATGACACCCTACTCTTGTATCAGTTGTGTTACTTATACTACAGTTACTTACACAATGTACCAGATGTGATCTAGTCTTGGCACAAGGACACTCTGCTCTTGTATCAGTTGCGTTACTAATACTACAGGTATTTACACTATGTAGCAGATGTGATTATGTCTTGGCACAAGGACACCCTAATCTTGTATTAGTTGTGCTACTTATACTACAATTACTTACAGTATGTTACAGATGTGATCTAGTCTTGGCACAAGGACACCCTATTTTTGTATCAGTTGTGTTACTTATACTATAGTTACTTACAGTATGTACCAGATGTGATCTAGTCTTGGCACAAGGACACCCTACTCTTGTATCTGTTGTGTTAATAATACTACAGTTACTTACAGTATGTACCAGATGTGATCTAGTCTTGGTACAAGTACACTCTACTCTTGTATAAGTTGTGTTACTAATACTACAGTTAGTTACAGTATGTACCAGATGTGATCTAGTGTTGGTAGAAAGACAACCTACTCTTGTATCAGTGGTGTTACTTATACCACAGTTACATACAGTATGTAACATGTGTGATCTAGTCATAGTACAAGGACACCCAACTCTTATATCACTTGTGATGACTGGGGAATGTTTATTTTGTGACCCTCATGGATGCTAGCTTGAAGAGCCACTACTACACACTGGATGTTGTTAATCTGATAACCAATCAGAATTCTGTCGTCATGTGTATGGCTAAGAGCAGAGACAGCTCTATAATTGGACCACAGGAGAAATAAGATATGACATATAAGAGAAATGACTGAGAATTAGATGCTCTGATATGAAACTTTAATCTGTTGAACTCTAATCTTTGAGATAACTGACTATGTCTCTGGTCAGGTGGTTTGTTGTTGCTATAATGTATGCATTATTGTTATCATAGTTACAGATGATCCACATCCCACAGTAAATCCAAAAAAGAAGAAACTGCCCTTTATTACCCAACATTTCTTGCTGCTCTTTCTCCATCTCTCACTGCCCCTCTTCACCTAACTCTGCTACATCATGTGCATCTGGGCATACTTACATTAGCTAATGGGGGATTTCACTGTAAGTTGACAGCAAAGAGTTAATGACATTTACAAAGCTGATCTTTCATAACCATTAACATTTCTATAACAAAATACATTTTATTGCAATGAAGTGGCTCTGATAACTGTAAGGACCTTACCTTTCCGGGGCTGGAATATGAGGTCATTTCTCACCATGTGGATGGTTATTAAACTCATCACGACCGACATAAAAGGAATAAGAAAGCCCAGGTTTTTAGCAACTGACTGCTGGATGTACGAGATTCCCACAAACACAACTAAAGAGTTAAGGTTAACCAGCCAGTTAAACCTAAAGGAAACAAATACAATTTCTGTTATTAACCATCATGCCAATAAAAATATAACAAGATTATTTAAAATCTGTAAAATCTGGTTCTTATGCTTAAGAAATGTCTCAGAACCCTGCTTGTTAGTAATATAGGAGGGAATGATAGAGAAGAATCTACCCACTTTCTAATGGTGAAAACTCCAATTTTACAGATTTTTAAGGTGATTTCCCCACACCAGAGGACACAGGCAGACACCATGCTCTTGTAAATGAGGGGTCACAAGTTATTGTAAGTTGTGTATGAGCTATGTGGTCTGTGAGTTCCCCTCACCACTAGCAATGAGGTGAGCACCAGAAATGAGGAGGGACAATTGGTGACATATTATCATCCTCCAACTAAGAGTACAAAATCCATTGTTGTTTCCCAACATAAGTGGGACACCTATAGTAGCTATAAATACATAATAATGCAGTGAGTAAGTACTTCAGTTATGGTTTGTCTGAATAACATAAATAAGACACCATTATTTTCTACCAGCAAACATCAGAAGCATTAATATGGTAAAAGCACAATTGTTCCTATGTTGCTGCGGTAAACTGATGTTTTTGGACATAATTTAACATTTATATAAAACTTTACAGGAGATGAATATATAAAACGGCAGTTGTATGACTCTGGTACTGAGGATCTCAGAATGTCACATTCAGCCTGTGTAGTAACCTGATACTGTATATGTCCCTTACTATGATCCCTGAAGTCTGGAGGTGACCTAGCACCTTTATATCTACTTCTGATATACTCACCAGTTGAAAAATGACATCAGATCCTTTTGTTGCCTATCCTGCAGGCTGTATGCTGCCAGCGGGCACACAATGGCACGAATACCTCCGCTTCCCAGAGCAGCAATTACTAATCCAAGGTAGAAGATGAGGGTTTGTTCCCTCCTGCCCAGTGTGTGAGCGATGTGATTAGAGTCTACGTAAAAATCTTCAAATGGGAAAGCGACTACGGGCAAAGTGGCACTTCCTGTGGGCAGAATAAACAGGGTGATCCACAGCAAGAAGAAAAGGAGCACCATCACAAGGTAGGGTAAAAACAAGTCCTTCATTTTTAACAAAAAGTTAAAATGTTCAATGGATCCGAACAAATTACCACCTTGTCAGTGGAAATGGAGAGAGGAGGAGCTCACTCCTCAGTACTGCTGCTGACACGTTTCGGCTTGTGTCGCCGTAATCGTAGCTGCAGTATTGTGCCAAAGACAGCCTTTTACAAGAGGTTACTACCTTCTCATTGGTTAAAATCCAAAATTAGAGGAGTGAGTCCTCGAACTCCACCTCTCCATCCGGTGTGTACACTTTACACCTTCATTTAACCTGTTTTTTTTAGGTACATATGTTGGTTGACAAATTCTCAATTTCCAGACAGCAATTTTCAGTGCATGTTACATGATTGAATACAAATTCCCCTAAAATTAATACTTAACTTTAGGTATTAAATTCCACACACACTATATCCTAAAGGGTTAAATCTTAAAGGCTCTAAGTAACCAAAGTTTAAAAACACCTAGATATCAACAACATGTCTAAAACTACTTATGTATAGTCTGTACAATCTTGAGGAAAATGATAATTAACCTTTAAATCCTGCTTTATTTAGAGTGATATGTATATCATTTTCAAATATCCTATTTCTAATTAGAATGCATAATAGCATTAAAGAATATAAGTAAATATACCAGCAATCCGGATCCTAGTTATCTCTCCATATGTACAGGAGTACCTGCTTACTGCAACAATATGTAAACCTTTTGCAGACAAACAAACACACAAACAGACGCATTGCACAAAGAGGGAGGTCCTCACGACACACATTCTAGGAAATCAATGTAAAATACTTTTGTTATTCCCAGTAATTTATCAGGTCATAGCTTGAATTAAAGCTATTTGGTATCCTTGTCTTTAATTTGTGTATCCAGAAGACCTCTCTCTTTCTAAGCAACCTATCCCTGTCACCTCCTCTAGCTGGACACTTTACTGTCTCAATAATTGTCCAACGTAATGTTTCAGTACTATTTGCATGCACCTCTCGGAAATGTTGCACCAGGGGTGTTGTGAGCGTGCCCTGCCTTATACTGTATATATCTCTCTCTCATCTCCCTGCTCGTGAGCCCCACATATTGAATTTCACATTGGCTACAGGTAAGTAAATAGACAGCATATATGGCTCGACAGTTGAGACATGAGAGATGATCATAGGTTTTCCCAGTAGATGTACTTTTAAACCCCTGTCCTACCTGTAGATGGTTACATGCAATATATCCTAAATGACGACACCTAAACATTCCCCGTGTTGCAACCAAGAGGAACCACCAATGCTTGGGGACCTCAGCTGTGTTGGTGCCACTGTATTCCCAATTGATAAGCCCTTCTTGAAGGCATACCTGCAGCCTTTGCTGACTACATCAATTAGACCATCATCCGCTTTCAAGATATTAAAATGTTTTCGGATGATATGGCACACTTGGTGATAATCACTGCTGTATTGGGTTATAACCCCTTCAAATTTCTTTTTTTCAGATTTTCCCTTCTTAAGGAAATCCTCCCTGTCTCTATTTGCAATCTTGATCTTAGAGGCAACTACATCCTTCCTTTTTTACCCTCGGTTATAGAAACGCTCTTCCAAATCATTTACATGTTTCTCATATAGAGTGTCATTTGAGCAATTCCTACGTAACCTTATGAATTGTCCATTCAAGACTGATTTAAATACTCTTTTAGGATGGTTGCTTTTAGTGTGGAGCAGTGTATTCCCACATATAGGCTTCCAATATACTTCAGAAACAATTTTATTCTCTGTGGTTCCTCATAAATATACATCCAGATAATTAATACAATCAACACCAAATTCAAAGGTGAACTGAATCCCAACATCATTGTGATTCAACTCAACAAAAGTGACTGCTTCTTTTTTATTTCCTTGCCAAATAACTATCAGGTCATCTATGAACCTCCTGTAATAGATGACTTTTTTTTTAATTGATTCACTACATCCATAGATGTGGGACAGCTCCCACCAACCCATAAACAGGTTGGCATAAGAGGGGGCAAATAAACAGGGGTCATGGTCTCTAGATTGTAAACTCTTGGGGCAAGACATGTACATGTGCAAGGTGTAACAGAAACAATAATAGTGTAATATGATTCTAGCCTACGAGCTGTGTTCTATCTCACAGTTGCTTCTCCGGGACAGGATCCGCCTTCAGTCTATAAGAGTTTGATGTAGGTTTACAAACAAATGACTTCAGGTTATCTCATCTAATGCTTATTATATGGCACAAAGCTTTTTACATTTATCATCACTTTGCTAAGACACATCATGTGAGGGGGCCATTAGTTGCTGGGGTACAGTGGAAAGTTATATATGGGGGCTCCACTAGGTGTCAAAGGGGAATTGTAAAGAGTGGTAATCAAATGGCTCCTCAGCTGCTGACACTGGCACGATTAATGGGATCACTCACCTGCTCTGAAGGTTTTTGGGGTGAGGGAGTCACATACCAGGGTACTGTAGGTGCCAGGTAGCTGCAGTGGGAAGTCAATAGGGGGTATCATAGGTGGTCAGACAGTTGTAGATTGCCATGTATGGGTGTGTCTTATTTATAAAAAAACATGAGGTCTAATTCTGTAAAGCTCTCAGCTCAGAACAGATGATCTAAAATGATCCCTCAGATTCTAGAAAGGCAGATTGGGCCATATCGCTCTATGGGCCTGATGATATAAAGCACTAGTACAAAAAGGGTCACTCATGAAAATAACTATCAAATATCAGCAGAGAAACCTTCCAAATTAGACACATTGGCCATTTCTTTCATGTAATTGGCAAGAGTCCATGAGCTAGTGACGTATGGGATATACAATCCTACCAGGAGGGGAAAAGTTTCCCAAACCTCAAAATGCCTATAAATAAACCCCCCACCACACCCACAATTCAGTTTTACAAACTTTGCCTCCTATGGAGGTGGTGAAGTAAGTTTGTGCTTAGATTCTACGTTGATATGCGCTGCTCAGCATTTTGAAGCCCGATTCCTCTCAGAGTACAGCGAATATCAGAGGGTTGTGAAGGGAGTATCACCTATTGAATGCAATGGTTTTCCTCATGGGAGATCTGTTTCATAGGTTCTCTGTTATCGGTCGTAGAGATTCATCTCCTACCTCCCTTATTCAGATCGACAATATACTCTCATATCCATTACCTCTACTGATAACCGTTTCAGTACTGGTTTGGCTATCTGCTATATGTGGATGGGTGTCTTTTGGTAAGTATGTTTTCATTACTTAAGACACTCTCAGCAATGGTTTGGCACTTTATGTATTAATATAAAATTCTAAATATATGTATTGTAATTATGTTTGCCATGAGTCAGGTTTATGTATATTTCATTTTGCAGACTGTCAGTTTCATATTTGGGAAAAGCATATTTAGGAAAATATTTTTTCTTACCTGGGGTATAGTTTTTTTTTCAAATTGACTGTTTTCTCTTTAAAATTTGCGGGCAAAATTAAGCTTGCGAGGGCGCAAAATACTGAAGTTTATTGCGTCATTCTTGGCGCAATAATTTTTTTTGTGCAAAGTTATGTCCAATGACCCAAATTCGTAATTTCTGGCGTCTTAGTTGACGCCAAGTTCCTTGCTCAAGGTTGCGTCGTCAATGACGCAAGTGTGTCATTTCTGGATTTTTCCAGATGTTAGCGCGAAATTTCAATTAAGTTGTGTGTCATTATTTAAAACCCCATTACTATGTGTCTCTTGCCTTTTTCTATGTTAGAGGGCTATGCTGTTTGCATTTTTTTCCATTCCTGAAACTGCCATATAAGGAAATTGATAATTTTGCTTTATATGTTGTTTTTTCTCTTACATTTGCAAGATGTCTCAATCTGATCCTGTCTCAGAAACCACTGTTGGAACCCTGCGGCCTGATAACAGTTCTACCAAAGCTAAGTGCATTTGTTGTAAATGTGTGGAGATTATATCTCCAGCTGTGGTATGTAATAGTTGTCATGATAAGCTTTTACATGCAGACAATGTGTCCATCAGTAATAGTACTATGCCTGTTTTTCCTTCAACATCTAATGTACAAGATATACCTGTGAATATACAATATTTTATTGCTGATTCTATTCAGAAGGCTTTGTCTGCCATCCCGCCTTCTAATAAATGTAAAAGGTCTTTTAAAATTTCTCATAAAGTTGATGAAATTTCTAATGACCGACAACATACTGAATTATAAGAAGATCCTTCCTCAGATATTGACACTGACAAATCTACTTATTTATTTAAAATGGAGTATATTCGTTCCTTGTTAAAAGAAGTGTTGATTACATTGAAAATTGAGGAAACTAGTCCTCTTGATATTAAAACTAGTAAACGTTTAAGTTCTGTTTATAAACCTCCTGTGGTTACTCCAGAGGTTTTTCCAGTTCCTGATGCTATTTCTGATATGATTTCTAAGGAATGGAATAGGCCTGGTACTTTTTTTATTCCTTCTTCAAGGTTTAAAAAATCGTATCTTTTGCCAGTAGTTAGATTGGAGTTTTGGGAAAAGATCCCCAAAGTTGATGGGGCTATTTCTACTCTTGCTAAACGTACTACTATTCCTATGGAAGATAGTACTTCTTTTAAAGACCCTCCAGATAGGAAACTTGAATCTTATCTACAGAAAGCTTATTTATATTCTGGTCATCTCCTCAGGTCTGCCATTTCTATGACTGATGTTGCAGCTGCATCAACTTTTTGGTTGGAAAGTTTAGCGCAACAGGAAACGGATCCTGATTTGTCTAGCATTGTTTGCTTGCTTCAACATGCTAATCATTTTATTTGTGATGCCATTTTTGATATCATCAAAATTGATGTTAAATCTATGTCTTTAGCTATTTTAGCTAGAAGAGCTTTGTGGCTTAAATATTGGAATGCTGACATGGTATCTAAGTCTAGATTACTATCTCTTTCTTTCCAAGGTAATAAGTTATTTGGTTCTAAGTTGGATTTGATTATTTCAACTGTCACTGGGGGAAGGGAGTTTTTTGCCTCAGAATAAAAGACCTAAGGGTAAATCTAAAGCTTCTAACTGCTTTCGTTCCTTTCGACAAAATAAAGAACAGAAACCTAATCCTTCCTCCAAAGAATCTGGTTCCAATTGGAAACCTTCAAGTTGGAGTAAATCCAAATCATTTAAGAAACCAAAGCCAGCCCCCAAGTCTGCATGAAGGTGCACCCTCATTCCAGCTCAGCTGGTAGGGGGCAGATTAAGTTTCTTCCAAAACATTTGGGCAGATTCTGTCCAAAATCAATGGATTCAGAGTCTTGTCTCTCAAGGGTACTGAATAAGATTCAGAGTAATACCTCCTGTGATAAGTTTTTTTCTCTCACGCATCCCAGTAAATCCAGTAAAGGCTCAAGCTTTTCTGAAGTGTGTTTCAGACCTGGAGCTTTCAGGGGTAATCATACCAGTTCCGTTTCAGGAACAGGGTCTGGGGTTTTATTCAAATCTATTCATTGTCCTAAAGAAAGAAAATTCTTTCAGGCCAGTTCTGGATCTGAAAATTTTGAATCGTTATGTAAGAGTGCCAACTTTCAAAATGGTGACTATAAGGACTATTCTGCCTTTTTTTTTAGCAAGGGCATTATATGTCCACAATAGACTTACAGGATGCTTATCTTCATATTCCGATTCATCCAGACCATTATCAGTTTCTAAGATTCTCTTTTGTAAACAAGCATTACCAATTTGTTGCTCTTCCGTTTGGCCTAGCGACAGCTCCAAGAATCGTTTTGAAGGTTCTCGGTGCCCTACTCTCTGTAATCAGAGAACGGGGTATTGCGGTATTTCCTTATTTGGACGATATCTTGGTACTAGCTCAGTTCTTACATTCTGCAGAATCTCACACAAATCAACTAGTGTTGTTTCTTCAAAGACATGGTTGGAGGATCAATTTACCAAAAAGTTCTTTGATTCCTCAGACAAGGGTCAGCTTTTTAGGTTTCAAGATAGATTTAGTGTACATGACTCTGTCTCTAACAGACAAGAGACAATTAAAATTGGTTTCAGCTTGTCGGAACCTTCAGTCTCAGTCATTCCCTTCAGTGGCTATGTGAATGGAAGTTTTAGGTCTCATGACTGCAGCATTGTACGCGATCCCCTTTGCTTGTTTTCATATGAGACCTTTCCAGCTTTGTATGCTGAACCAATGGTGCATGGATTATACAAATATATCACAATTAATATCCTTAAATCCCAATGTTCGACTCTCTCTGAGTTGGTGGTTAGATCACCATCGTATAGTTCAAGGGGCCTCTTTTGTTCGTCCAACCTGGACTGTGGTCACAACAGATGCAAGTCTTTCAGGTTGGGGAGCTGTCTGGGGATCTCTGATTGGAAACCTCAAGAGGCAAGGTTACCAATCAATATTTTAGAACTCTATCTTCAGGGCTCTTCAGGTGTGGCCTCTGTTGAAGAGAGAACCGTTCATTTGTTTTCAGACAGACCATATCACAACTGTGGCATATGTTAATCATCAGAGTGGGACTTGCATTCCCCAAGCCATGAAAGAAGTATGTTGGATACTTGCTTGGGCAGAATTCAGCTCCTGTCTCTAATTTCTGTAGTTCATATCCCAGGTATAGACAATTGGGAAGCGGATAATCTCAGCCATCCTTCTTTACATCCGGGGGAGTGGTCGCTTCATCCAGATGTGTTTTCTCAGATTGTTCAGATGTGGGGTCTTCCAGAAATAGATTTGATGGCTTCCCATCTAAACAAGAAACTTCCCAGGTACCTGTCCAGGTCCAGGGATCCTCAGGCAGAAGCAATGGATGCGTTAGCAGTTCTTTGGTTTTACCAACCTGCTTATATCTTCCCGCCACTAGTTCTTCTTCCAAAAGTGATTTCCCAAATCATCATGGAACAATCGTTTGTGTTGCTGGTGGCTCCAGCATGGCCTCACAGGTTTTGGTATGTGGATCTTGTTCGGATTTCCAGCTGCCAACCTTGGCCACGTCCATTAAGGCTAGACCTTCTGTCTCAAGGTCCGTTTTTCCATCAGGATCTCAAATCATTAAATTTGAAGGTATGGAAATTGAATGCCTAGTGCTTAGTCATAGAGGTTTATCTGACTCAGTGATTAATACTATGTTACAGGCTCTTAAATCTGTTTCTAGGAAGATTTATTATCGAGTTTGGAAGACTTATATTTCATGGTATTCTTCTCATAAATTCTCCTGGCATTCTTTTAGAATTCCTAGAAATTTTCAGTTTCTTCAGGATGGTTTCGATAAATGTTTGTCTGCTAATTCCTTAAAGGGACAAATCTCTGCTCTTTCTGTTTTATTTCACAGAAAGATTGCTAAGCTTCCTGATATTCACTGTTTTGTACAGGCTTTGGTCCATATTAAGCCTTTCATTAAATCATTCTCTCCTCCTTGGAGTCTTAATTTGGTTTTGAAGGCTTTACTGGCTCCTCCGTTTGAGCCATTGGGGCCTAGTTATCAACGCGTCTACTTTACCTGCCTTCGCCGGTTCAATACGCCCGCCTAAGCTCACCTACCATCGCCGCCGCTGACCTGAATACGTTCGCCTAAGTTATCAATAAAGCTGTCAAAAAGCCGCGCACCAAGTACGAGGCGATGAGCAGCGGACTGTGAGAGTTATCACTCATCCGATCTCGCTGCTCTTCGGCTTTTTGACAGCTTTATTGCTAACCTGTCACTAAGCACCCACACTAACTACACTGTTCTACCCCCTATACCGGCACCCTCGGAGCCCCCCGCAACTCAATAAAGTTATTAACCCCTAAACCGCCGCTCCTAGACCCCGCCGCAACTCTTATAAATGTATTAACCCCTAAACCGCGGCTCCCGGACACCGCCGCCACCTACATGATACCTATTAACCCCTATCCTGCCCCCCTATACCGTCGCCACCTATAATAAATTTATTAACCCCTATCCTGACGATCCCGGACCTCGCCGCAACTAAATAAATAGTTAAACCCCTAAACCGTCGCTCCCGGTCCCTGCCGCAACCTATATTAAACTTATTAACCCCTAATCTGACCCCCCTACACCGTCGCCACCTATAATAAATTTATTAACCCCTATCCTGCCCCCCACTACACCGCCGCCACTATAATAAAATTATTAACCCCTAAACCTAAGTCTAACACTAACCCTAACACCCCCTAACTTAAATATTAATTAAATAAATCTAAATAATATTTCTCTTATTAACTAAATTAATCCTATTTAAAACTAAATAATTACCTTTAAAATAAACCCTAATATAGCTACAATATAAATAATAATTATATTGTAGCTATCTTAGGATTTATTTTTATTTTACAGGCAACTTTCAATTTGTTTTAACTAGGTACAATAGCTATTAAATAGTTATTAACTATTTAATAGCTACCTAGCTAAAATAAAGAGAAATTAACGTGTAAAATAAAAACTAACCTAAGTTACAATTACACCTAACACTACACTATACTTTAATAAATTATTTCTATTTAAAACTAAATACTTACCTGTAAAATAAACCCTAAGATAGCTATAATATAATTAATAATTACATTGTAGCTATTTTAGGATTTATATTTATTTTACAGGTAACTTTGTATTTATTTTAGCTAGTTAGAATAGTAACTATTTAATAACTACCTAGCTAAAAGAAATACAAAATTACCTGTAAAATAAATCTGAAGCTAAGTTACAATTAAACCTAACACTACACTATCATTACATTAATTAAATAAATTTGTTACAAATAACTACAATTAAATTAAATTAAATTAAATAAACTAACTAAAGTACAAAAAATAAAAAAAGCTAAGTTACAAAAAATAAAAAAAAATAACTTACAAACATTTTAAAAATTTTACAACAATTTTAAGCTACTTACACCTAATCTAAGCCCCCTAATAAAATAACAAACCCCCCCAAAATAAAAAAAAATCCCTACCCTATTCTAAATTAAAAAGTTCAAAGCTCTTTTACCTTACCAGCCCTTAAAAGGGCCTTTTGCGGGGCATGCCCCAAAGAATTCAGCTCTTTTGCCTGTAAAAGAAAAATACAACCCCCCAACATTAAAACCCACCACCCACATACCCCTAATCTAACCCAAACCCCCCTTAAAAAAACCTAACACTACCCCCCTGAAGATCATCCTACCTTGAGTCGTCTTCACTCAGCCGAGCCACCGATGGAACCGAAGAAGAGATCCGGAGCGGCAGAAGTCATCATCCAAGGGGCGCTGAAGAAATCTTCCATCCGATGAAGTCATCATCCAGGCGGCGCTGAAGAAATCTTCCATCCGATAGAAGTCTTCATCCATGCGGCGTCTTCAATCTTCATCCATCCGGAGCGGAGCCATCTCCAGACGAGCCGACGCGGAGCCATCCTCTTCTTCCCGACAACTACCGACGAATGGATATTCCTTTAAGGGACGTCATCCAAGATGGCGTCCCTTCAATTCCGATTGGCTGATAGGATTCTATCAGCCAATCGGAATTAAGGTAGGAAAAGTCTGATTGGCTGTTTGAATCAGCCAATCAGATTGAAGTTCAGTCCGATTGGCTGATCCAATCAGCCAATCAGATTGAGCTCGCATTCAGGTTATGGAGCAGCGGTCTTTAGACCGCTGCTTCATAACTAGTGTTTCCAGCGAGCCTGAAACGTATGGAGCTTGATAAATATGCCCCATAATATATACTCCTATCCGGTAGGGTGTATTCTAGTGAATGGGATGTTTTTGGTGGATATTCCCCTTCAAAGAGGCACCAGGCAGGGATACTCACTCTCACAACTGTTATTTAATTTGAATCGCTGGCACTTAAACTTTGCAAAAAGTACAAAGATGTCAATATACAAGGAAAAAACTAAAGAGAAAAGATAGGGGCTTTATGCACTATTCCTATTAAAATATAACTTGTATTCAGTGAAATTAAATTAACCAGAGGTAATTAAAGAGATTCTGCTCACACAAAACTATGATATAAGTATACTCGCTAGGTGAAACATCAATCCGATAGGAGGAAAACTAAAAACAATTAAGCAGCCCGAATCAAACGCCCTCTCTGATTCCTGGCCAATAACAAGAATCTTGGCGTCAGGCAAGGGGGGGTGAATAGAGGTGGAAAAGTAGAGCAAATGCGTTTCATCCAATGTGGCCTTTATTAATGCCAACAAATCACTGTCATAACTTTATTTGCCTTACATACTAAATGCTCCCTACCTGTTTAGTGCCATCCACGTCGATAGTCACTAGTTCCAGACCACACCCCCATTACATCACGGGTGACACACATAAGGCCAAAGTCATGGGGAAGTGTCAAACCAGTAAAACCACCTTATTGTAAACAATTGAAACAAAAAAAGAAAGGGCGCCTCCTAGTGTAGCCAATTTTTGTAAGTAGATAATATATATTCGCAGATTTTGTACTCACATGTAGTGAAGGCAACGATAATGCCTAGGTAGATGGTCTGGAAACTTATCAGTGTCCCAGTTGACTGTGCACCATGAGAAGGGCTGCTCCTCTTGAATGGAAAAGATCTGGAAAACTGGAAAAATATACAGAGGGCGACTCCTAGTGCAAATCAGTTGATACAGTTGTAAGCCCCAAATGATCCCTTTAGAGAGATACTCACATATTATGGAGCACACTATAGTGCTAATGAGGCAAGCTGGGTATATTATGGTGGCCCAGCGCACATAACACTCTGGCAAGCAGTGGATCAATGTAGTAAATAAAAGATAGGAGACTCCAGAAGTATATCAAAAATGAGTTTTATAAATATAAATAAATGAACATAAAAACAATCAGTAAAACACGCTACGCGTTTCTCAGAGCTCACCACTCTGTTTCCTCAGGCAAGTTCTACTGAAATATGACTGAAGTCTCCTATTTAAACCCAAAAAAACTAATTGGGATGTCGGTTACACCCATTACACACCCTTTTAATTAGCTCTTGCTACTATTACCATAGCAACTCTGCTGACTCCACCTAACATTCCTTAAATGGCATATACAACATGTTTTATATATTTACTACAGAGATCTGATAAAGATAACTTCGTATGTTATACAACATTGGTTAAATTCTTAGTACAATGTAACAGATCATCCTATAAAACTAAGGAACACTTACATTTGTATAGATAAATCTATCAACCAAAAACCTATATTTATCACAATGTTTGCAGTGCTAGAACCATCTTGTGTTGCAGTATGTGTGAGATATAGCTAATCGATGTATGTAGTTTTTCGCTCGACTTTTATTTCCTTGTGTTGTCTTATGCAATTGACGGGATTTTCTTATGTTTACTCTTAAAATTCGCTGCGCTCTCTGCCGGAAGTGGTCATGAGCAGTTGCGGTCTAGACCAATGTTATTGTATAATTACAGTGTTGTGCACTAAATGTCCAATGAAATATAGAGGTGTGTGCCAGTCATCCAATCAGTGATTTTCTAGAATGGGCCAATCAGTGTAAGTCTGTCGTTCTCTATGTTTGAAATTAGTGCTGATCTTTACCTGTATAGCCTTTAGCTTATATAGCTGTCACCGAACAGACTGAATATCCGGCTATATTGTTACTAGTTTTGATCCTTAAGTTCCTTACTATATATAGAAAAATACCCTTATCTATTAAGTCAAATTAATTTTTGATTGCAAATCATGAACTGAATAAAGGACAATTGTGCCGTAATCTCAATGTTGATGCTGAACTAAAAAAATGTTTTTCTTCACCCCCCATATAGAGGTGTGTCCGTATGAACCAATGATCTTTTATGGATGTTAATAACACTTGTATATATAGATTTAATGTGCTCACGGGCTGATCTTATGACATTAGCTAAACTTTACTTTTATGGATGTTAATAACACTTATATATATAGATTAAATGTGCTCACGAGCTGATATTATGACGTTAACTAAACTTTACTATCAATGGAGTGTCCGTTAGATTTCTATAAGGCTGCATTAAAAGTGTGATGTGAACTATTAACTTTTATGAAATTAATATATAAATTACTTTTAAGATGGAGCTAATCAAGTAATAGAATATTAGCTGTTCTAGTTCATAACTACTCACAGTGGGCACCAACATTTGATGTTGATGTCTATAAGCTATAATGTGTATTTATGAATATATGTGTGTATACAGTTTATTGTGGTCTACTGTATCGCCTGCATTTGTGGCCTACAATATATAGGCCGCACCTGCAGGATGATAAGACAAAGATGGTCAGAACATCTCAGATGCATTAGGAAAGGACTAGATAAATATAGCACTTCTAGACACCATACAACTACACATGGTACTATGAAATGTCTTATGAAGATTACTCCATTGGAGATAGTAACTGCCAGCAATTCACAAAATAGGATGACAAAACTCCGTCAAAGAGAGACCTTCTGGATTTATAAATTTTCGACTCTATATCCAGAAGGTCTAAATGAAGTTATAGACACAGCAGCATTTTAATACATATATCAACACTGTTAGTGACATTCAAGTATTATCTTATATAATAAATACCATGTTTATATACATACACATTAGAGGAATTTGTCCTTAAATTTCAATTTGTTCATATAGGTAGAACACTTATTTTATTAATATTTCATTCATCACATGTAATTTTAATTAGTTTATATAGGTAGAACAATTTTTTTAATTTTTTTTTTTTTTTTTTTTTTTTTTTTTTTTTTATTTCAATCAATCACATTATTATATCACAGATATACACGTTATAGGTTTATTTAAACAGAGGTGGAATATCCTTCTACCATCACACATATAATTAGTATATATATTATATGATCTCTTTATTAATAATTCACAGTTAGGCAACAACTTATAATACACAAGCACATTATAATAGGGTAATTATTATACATGGGGTCACTATAATAGTTTGTCATATATCAATAAACTGTATACACACATATATTCATTCTTTATTAATAATTCACAGTTAGTTAACAACTTATAATACACAAGCACATTATAATAGGGTAATTATTATACATGGGGTCACTATAATAGTTTGTCATATATCAATAAACTGTATACACACATATATTCATAAATACACATTATAGCTTATAGACATCAACATCAAATGTTGGTGCCCACTGTGAGTAGTTATGAACTAGAACAGCTAATATTCTATTACTTGATTAGCTCCATCTTAAAAGTAATTTATATATTAATTTCATAAAAGTTAATAGTTCACATCACACTTTTAATGCAGCCTTATAGAAATCTAACGGACACTCCATTGATAGTAAAGTTTAGTTAACGTCATAATATCAGCTCGTGAGCACATTTAATCTATATATATAAGTGTTATTAACATCCATAAAAGTAAAGTTTAGCTAATGTCATAAGATCAGCCCGTGAGCACATTAAATCTATATATACAAGTGTTATTAACATCCATAAAAGATCATTGGTTCATACGGACACACCTCTATATGGGGGGTGAAGAAAAACATTTTTTTAGTTCAGCATCAACATTGAGATTACGGCACAATTGTCCTTTATTCAGTTCATGATTTGCAATCAAAAATTAATTTGACTTAATAGATAAGGGTATTTTTCTATATATAGTAAGGAACTTAAGGATCAAAACTAGTAACAATATAGCCGGATATTCAGTCTGTTCGGTGACAGCTATATAAGCTAAAGGCTATACAGGTAAAGATCAGCACTAATTTCAAACATAGAGAACGACAGACTTACACTGATTGGCCCATTCTAGAAAATCACTGATTGGATGACTGGCACACACCTCTATATTTCATTGGACATTTAGTGCACAACACTGTAATTATACAATAACATTGGTCTAGACCGCAACTGCTCATGACCACTTCCGGCAGAGAGCGCAGCGAATTTTAAGAGTAAACATAAGAAAATCCCGTCAATTGCATAAGACAACACAAGGAAATAAAAGTCGAGCGAAAAACTACATACATCGATTAGCTATATCTCACACATACTGCAACACAAGATGGTTCTAGCACTGCAAACATTGTGATAAATATAGGTTTTTGGTTGATAGATTTATCTATACAAATGTAAGTGTTCCTTAGTTTTATAGGATGATCTGTTACATTGTACTAAGAATTTAACCAATGTTGTATAACATACGAAGTTATCTTTATCAGATCTCTGTAGTAAATATATAAAACATGTTGTATATGCCATTTAAGGAATGTTAGGTGGAGTCAGCAGAGTTGCTATGGTAATAGTAGCAAGAGCTAATTAAAAGGGTGTGTAATGGGTGTAACCGACATCCCAATTAGTTTTTTTGGGTTTAAATAGGAGACTTCAGTCATATTTCAGTAGAACTTGCCTGAGGAAACAGAGTGGTGAGCTCTGAGAAACGCGTAGCGTGTTTTACTGATTGTTTTTATGTTCATTTATTTATATTTATAAAACTCATTTTTGATATACTTCTGGAGTCTCCTATCTTTTATTTACTACATTGATCCACTGCTTGCCAGAGTGTTATGTGCGCTGGGCCACCATAATATACCCAGCTTGCCTCATTAGCACTATAGTGTGCTCCATAATATGTGAGTATCTCTCTAAAGGGATCATTTGGGGCTTACAACTGTATCAACTGATTTGCACTAGGAGTCGCCCTCTGTATATTTTTCCAGTTATTGTAAACAATGCCGGCTTCATGTTGAACTCATTCCAAGATACAAAATAAATAAAACCATATATATATATATATCAGAACAGGCCTCGCCATGGTCGACCAAAGAAGATGAGTGCACATGCTCAGCGTCAAATCCAGAGGTTGTCTTTGGGAAATAGATGTATGAGTGCTGCCAACATTGCTGCAGAGGTTGAAGGGGTCGGGGGTCAGCCTGTCAGTGATCAAACCATGCGCCACACATTGCATCAAATTGGTCTGCATGGCTGTCATCCCAGAAGGAAGCCTCTTCTAAAGATGATGCACAAGAAAGCCTGCATACAGTTTGCTGAAGACAAGCAGACTAAGGACATGGATTACTGGAACCATGTCCTGTGGTCCAATGAAACCAAGATAAACTTATTTGGTTCAGATAGTGTCAAGCGTGTGTGGCGGCAACCAGGAGAGGAATACAAAGACAAGTGTGTCTTGCCTACAGTCAAGCATGGTGGTGGGAGTGTCATGGTCTGGACCTGCATAAGTGCTGCCGGCACTAGCGAGCTATAGTTCATTGAGGGAACCATGAATGCCAACATGTACTGTGACATACTGAAGCAGAGACTGGGCCGCAGGGCAGTATTATTATTATAATTATTATTATTATTATTATCGGGTATTTATAAAGCACCAGCAGAATACGTAGCGCTATACAAAAAATAATGGAACATTACAGGGATGCATTAAATACACAAACAAACAAGTATAATATTGGGGTACATTACAGTTGTAGGTGCAATAATTGAGTTATACAAAAGGAGAGGGATGCCCTGCCCTTGAGCACAATCAGTAGTAGTTCACTTTAAATACAAAGTGACCTACAGGTAGAAAGGCTCTCAAGCTTACAATCTAAAGGAGAGGGAATGGATACAAAAGGTGAGGGAGAAGGGAAATATGTCTGATATAAGGCAGTGTAAACTGAGAGTGAGTGAAATGTGTAGTGAGTAAATGAGGGTTGGAAAAGTGTAACAGAATATGATAAAGTGTCAGTTCAGAGGCTGTGAGTGTGAAGTAGTGCCTCTATCCTGGATCATTAGTGACAGCTGCACCAAATTGCTGTTAGGTGTTTATATATTAAGGTAAACACCAGGTTTGGAGGTGGATGGAGGCTTGGTGGGCTAGTGCGTGCAGAGAGCCTGTAGGATTGCTTGTTGCTGTGAGGTCTTCAAATGTTTGTTTGCAGAAAGGGATCTTTAAATGTATGTTTGCAGAGAGCCTGTAGGATTGCTTGTTGCTGTGAGGTCTGTGTGAGAAAGTATTCCAACAGAACGACCCTAAACACACCTCCAAGACGACCACTGCCTTGCTAAAGAAGCTGAGGGTAAAGGTGATGGACTGGCCAAGTATGTCTCTGGACCTAAACCCTATTGAACATCTGTGGGGCATCCTCAAACAGAAGGTGGGGGAGCGCAAGGTCTCTAACATCCACCAGCTCAATGATGTCGTCATGGAGGAGTGGAAGAGGACTCCAGTGGCAACCTGTGAAGCTCTGGTGAACTCCATGCCCAAGAGGGTTAAGGCAGTGCTGGAAAATAATGGTGGCCACAAAAAATATTGACACTTTGGGCCCAATTTGGACATTTCCACTTTTGTTGCCAAAGGTTTAGACATTCATGGCTGTGTGTTCAGTTATTTTGAGGGGACAGCAAATTTACACTGTTATACAGGCTGCACACTCACTACTTTACATTGTAGCAAAGTGTCATTTCGTCAGTGTTGTCACATGAAAAGATATAATAAAATATTTACAAAAATGTGAGGGGTGTACTCACTTTTGAGAGATACTTATAAGACTACACTCACCGGCCACTTCATAAGGTACACCTTGCTAGTATGGGGTTGGACCCCCTTTTGCCTTCAGAACTGCCTTAATTCTTTGTGGCATATATTCAACAATTTGTTGGAAACATTGCTCAGAGATTTTGGTCCATATTGACAAGATAGCATCACGCAGTTGCTGCAGATTTGTCGGGTGCACATCCATGATGCGAATCTCCCGTTCCACCACATCCCAAAAGTGCTCTATTGGATTGAGATCTGGTGACTGTGGAGGACATTGAAATACAGTGAACTCATTGTTATGTTCAAGAAACCAGTTTGAGATGATTTGAGCTTTGTGACATGGTGCTTTATCCTGATGGAAGTAGCCATCAGAAGATGGGTACACTGAAGTCATAAAGGGATGGACATGGTCAGCAACAATACTCAGGTAGGCTGTGGTGTTTAAACGATGCTCAATTGGTACTAAGGGGCCTAAAGTGTGCCAAGAAAATATCCTGCACACCATTACACCACCAGCCTGAACCGTTGATACAAGGCAGTATCGATCCATGCTTTCATGCCATTTACACCAAATTCTGACCCTACCATCTGAATAGCGCAGCTGAAATCGAGACTCATCAGACCAGGCAACGTTTTTCCAAACTTTTATTGTCCAATTTTGGTGAGCCTGTGTGAATTGTAGTCTCAGTTTCCTGTTCTTAGCTGACAGGAGTGACACCCGTTGTGGTCTTCTGCTGCTGTATCCCATTGGCTTCAGGATTCGACGTTTTGTGCATTCAGCGATGGTATTCTGCATACCTTAGTTGTAACGAGTGGTTATTTGAGTTACTGTTGCCTTTTTATCATTTCGAACCAGTCTGCTCATTCTCCTCTGACCTCTGACATCAACAAGGCATTTTTGTCCATTCACTAGAGATTTTCTCTTTTTCTGACCATTCTCTGTAAACCCTAGAGATGGTTGTGCGTGAAAATCCCAGTAGATCAGCAGTTTTTTAAATCCTCAGACCAGCCTGTCTGGCACCAACAACTATGCCACGTTCAAAGTCACTTAAATTTCTTTTCTTCCCCATTCTAATGCTTGGTTTTTCTTCACCATGTCTAAATTAATTTGCTGCCATGTGATTGGCTGATTAGCAATTTGTGTTACCAAGAAATTGAACAGGTGTAACTAATAAAGTGGCAGATGAGTGTATATCCATAGTAGCACAGCCTGACCAAATATATTGCTGGGCAGCATCCAAAGAAAGCATGATGAAGCATTATTGTTCCATAACCCAGTCATGAATCAAACATAGTATGTTGAACTACAGAAATGTCTAATTATTGTACTCATTCATTCTGTTAGGAATAAATGCATTTGGCCAAAATTACATTTCCTTCTTTCATGTAATTGTCAAGAGTCCATGAGCTAGTGACGTATGGGATATACATTCCTACCAGGAGGGGACAAAGTTTCCCAAACCTCAAATGCCTATAACTACAATTCCCACCACACCCACAACTTAGTTTTACAAACTTTGCCTCCTATGGAGATGGTGAAGTAAGTTTGTGCTAGATTTTTATGATTTCTTCTATGATAAGCGCTTCTAAGCATTCTGAAGCCCAATTCCTCTCAGAGTACAGTGTTTGTCAGAGGGATGTGAAGAGAGTATCGCCTATTTGATTTTATGGTTTGGCGCTTTATGTATTAATATAAAGTTTTAAATATATGTATTTTACTTATATTTGCCATGAGTCAGGTCTATGTGTATTTACCTTTTGCAGTCCAAACAGTTTCAGTATAGGAATTATGTTGGGAAGTTTATTTAAACTTTTTTCTTACCTGGGGTTCAGTCTTTTTCTAATTTGACTTTGATTTTTTCGCGGGCAAATCTAGGCTTGCGAGGGCACACAATGCTGTTTTTTATTGCGTTATTCTTGGAGCAAAATTTTGTTGTGCCTTTGATGGCGTAGGCTTCATCATTTCCTGCGTCTTTGTTGATGCCAGTTGTTTTGGCGTGAAATTGCGTTTGTTATGACGCGAATTGTGTCATTTCCTGGTGTTAGTTTTGCGCCAAATTTTTTTAACTTTTGTGTAATGCGTCATTCTTGGCACCAAATTTTAGTTATTTTCCCCCTCTCCCTCTATTGCTCGCTGTTTTCATGATCTTTGAAAGCTATTATGCCTGCTTTTCTTTTTCTCTACTGAAACTGTTACATTGTGGAAATTGAATGTTTTGCCTAATGTTATTTTTCTTTTTTCTGTTACATTTTGCGAGATGTCTCATTCTGATCCTGACTCTGATATTACTGTAGAAAGGAAGATGCCCTGGAACACAATTCTACAAAGCTAAGTGTGTTCTTTTCATGATTAAGCTGTTATTATTTCTTCAGCTCCATTATGTGGCATTTATTTATCATATTTTATGCTAATAATGTTTCTACATGTACAATGACATTTACTGTTTTTTACATATTCAGTTCTTGTACTTGTTTTCTTTACAAACATCACATGCTATTGCTTATATCATAAAGGTTATGACTGCTATTATGCCTTTACGTAAACTTACCAGTTCTTTACAAAATTGTTAAATTCTTATTAATTTTGACCGACAGCATATTTAAGTTTATTCTACTGATTAGGGTTTCTTTGGTTCAAAGGCTCCTGTATCAGACAGTTTGTTAAAATTCTCCTTATTTTTCATTTGAATATTTTTATTTCTTTAAGGAAATTTTTCTGTTTATAGCTTTGAGGAGTTTAGTCCTCCTATTAACGTTATGAGTAAAAAAGCAGCGTTAAGTCTCATAACGCTGCTTTTTTACTACCGCTGTTATTACGAGTCTTGCAGATTTAGGGGCACCGCACACTTTTTTGGCCTTACCGCAAATCAACTTACGCAAATTGTGTATAGTCTTTTCTTTCATGTAATTGGCAAGAGTCCATGAGCTAGTGACGTATGGGATATACAATCCTACCAGGAGGGGCAAAGTTTCCCAAACCTCAAAATGCCTATAAATACACCCCTCACCACACCCACAATTCAGTTTTACAAACTTTGCCTCCTATGGAGGTGGTGAAGTAAGTTTGTGCTAAGATTTCTACGTTGATATGCGCTTCTCAGCATTGTTGAAGCCCGATTCCTCTCAGAGTACAGCGAATGTCAGAGGGACGTGAAGGGAGTATCACTTATTGAATATGATGATTTCCCTAATGGGGGTCTATTTCATAGGTTCTCTGTTATCGGTCGTAGAGATTCATCTCCCACCTCCCTTTTCAGATCGATGATATACTCTCAATTTACCATTACCTCTACTGATAACTGTTTGATTACTGGTTTGGCTATCTGCTATATGTGGATGTTTTTTATTACTTAAGACACCTCAGCTATGGTTTGACACTTTATGCATTTATATAAAGTTCTAAATATATGTATTGTACTTATATTTGCCTTGAGTCAGGTTCATGTATTTTCTTCTGCAGACTGTCAGTTTCATATTTGGGAAATATTAACATCTTTTAAAGAAATTTTTTTCTTACGTGGGGTTTAGTCTTTTTCAATTGACTACTTCTTGCAAATTGCGGGCGGCATTAGGCCCACGGGTGCGTCAAATGCTAAACTTTATTGCGTCATTCTTGGCGCGAAAATATTTTTGGCGCAGAAAAATACGTCTATGATGCAACTTCGTCATTTCCGGCGTCATACTTGAAGCCGAGACCTTTCACACAGTTGCGTCATTAGTGACGCGAGTGTGTCATTTCCGGTTATTTTTGGCGCCAAAAAAGTTTACGTTAAGTTGTGCGTCATACTTGGCGTAAAACTTTTTCATTATTTTAATACCCCATTGATGTTTGCCTCTTTGCTTTTTTCTCTATCAGAGGCCTATGCTATTTGCATTTTTACCCATTCCTGAAACTATCATATAAGGAAATAGATAATTTTGCTTTATATGTTGTTTTTTCTCTTACATTTTGCAAGATGTCTCAATCTGATCCTGCCTCTGAAGTTTCTGCTGGAGCATTGCTGCCTGACATCGGTTCTACCAAAGCTAAGTGCATTTGTTGTAAAATTGTAGAAATTATTTTGCCGAATGTCATTTGTAATAGTTGTCATGATAAACGTTTACATGCAGATAGTGTTTCCATCAGTAATAGTACATTGCCAGTTGCAGTTCCTTCAACTTCTAATGTGCATGATATACCTGTAAATTTTAAAGAATTTGTTTCTGAATCTATTATGAAGGCTTTGTCTGCATTTCCACCTTCTAATAAACGTAAAGGTCTTTTAAAACTTCTCATTTAGTTGATGAAATTTCAAATGATCAACAACATAATAATTTATCCTCTTCTGATGAGGATATATCTGATACAGAAGATCCTTCCTCAGACATTGACACTGACAAATCTACGTATTTATTTAAAATAGAGTTCTTTATTAAAAGAAGTGTTAATTACTTTGGATATTGAGGTAACCAGTCCTCTTGACGTTCAGTCTAATAAACATTTAAATGCTGTTTTTAAACCTCCTGTGGTTTCTCAAGGGGTTTTTCCTATTTCTGAGGCTATTTCTGATATGATTTCTAAGGAATTGAATAAGCCAGGTACTTCTTTTATTCCTTCTTCAAGGTTTAAAAAATGGTATCCTTTACCAGCAAAATCTATAGAGTTTTGGGAAAAAATCCCCAAAGTTGATGGGGCTATTTCTACTCTTGCTAAACATACCACTATTCCTATGGAAGATAGTACTTACTTTAAGGATCCTTTAGATAGGAAGCTTGAATTTTATCTAAGGAAGGCCTATTTATATTCAGGTCATATTCTTAGACCTGCAATTTCTTTGGCTGATGTTGCGGCTGCATCAACTTTCTGGTTGGAGAATTAGCGCAACAGGAATTGGATTCTGACTTATCTAGCATCATTCGCTTACTGCAATATACTAATCATTTTATTTGTGATGCCATTTTTTATATTATCAAAATTGATGTTAGATCCATGTCTTTAGCTATACTAGCTAGAAGAGCTTTGTGGCTTAAATCTTGGAATGCTGATATGACATCTTAATCGAGATTACTATCTCTTTCTTTCCAAGGTAATAATTTATTTGGTTCTCAGTTGCATTCTATTATTTCAACTGTCACTGGGGGAAAGGGAGTTTTTCTGCCTCAGGATAAAAAACCTAAATCTAAGGCTTCTAACCGTTTTCGTTCCTTTCGTCAGAATAAGGAACAAAAACTTAATCCTCCCCCCAAGGAATCTGCTTCCAATTGGAAGCCTTCCTCAAATTGGAATAAATCCAAGCCATTTAGGAAACCAAAGTCAGCCCCTAATTCCGCATGAAGGTAATAATTGTTTTCGTTCCTTTCGTTTCAACAAAGAACAAAAGCCTGATCCTTCATCCTCAGGAGCAGTTTCAGTTTGGAAACCATCTCCAGTCTGGAATAAATCCAAGCCTTCTAGAAAGACAAAGCCTGCTTCTAAGTCCACATGAAGGTGTGGCCCTCATTCCAGCTCAGCTGGTAGGGGGCAGGTTACGTTTTTTCAAAGAAATTTGGATCAATTCTGTTCACAATCTTTGGATTCAGAACATTGTTTCAGAAGGGTACAGAATTGGTTTCAAGATGAGACCTCCTGCAAAGAGATTTTTTCTTTCCCGTGTCCCAGTAAATCCAGTGAAAGCTCAAGCATTTCTGAATTGTGTTTCAGATCTAGAGTTGGCTGGAGTAATTATGCCAGTTCCAGTTCTGGAACAGGGGATGGGGTTTTATTCAAATCTCTTCATTGTACCAAAGAAGGAGAATTCCTTCAGACCAGTTCTGGATCTAAAAATATTGAATCGTTATGTAAGGATACCAACGTTCAAAATGGTAACTATAAGGACTATCTTGCCTTTTGTTCAGCAAGGGCATTATATGTCCACAATAGATTTACAGGATGCATATCTGCATATTCCGATTCATCCAGATCATTATCAATTCCTGAGATTCTCTTTTCTGGACAAGCATTACCAGTTTGTGGCTCTGCCGTTTGGCCTAGCTACAGCTCCAAGAATTTTTACAAAGGTTCTCGGTGCCCTTCTGTCTGTAATCAGAGAACAGGGTATTGTGGTATTTCCTTATTTGGACGATATCTTGGTACTTGCTCAGTCTTTACATTTAGCAGAATCTCATACGAATCGACTTGTGTTGTTTCTTCAAGATCATGGTTGGAGCATCAATTCACCAAAAAGTTCATTGATTCCTCAGACAAGGGTAACCTTTCTGGGTTTCCAGATAGATTCAGTGTCCATGACTCTGTCTTTAACAGACAAGAGACGTCTAAAATTGATTTCAGCTTGTCGAAACCTTCAGTCACAATCATTCCCTTCGGTAGCCTTATGCATGGAAATTCTAGGTCTTATGACTGCTGCATCGGACGCGATCCCCTTTGCTCGTTTTCACATGCGACCTCTTCAGCTCTGTATGCTGAATCAATGGTGCAAGGATTACACAAAGATATCTCAATTAATATCTTTAAAACCGATTGTACGACACTCTCTAACGTGGTGGACAGATCACCATCGTTTAATTCAGGGGGCTTCTTTTGTGCTTCCGACCTGGACTTTAATTTCAACAGATGCAAGTCTCACAGGTTGGGGAGCTGTGTGGGGATCTCTGACGGCACAAGGAGTTTGGGAATCTCAGGAGGTGAGATTACCGATCAATATTTTGGAACTCCGTGCAATTTTCAGAGCTCTTCAGTCTTGGCCTCTTCTGAAGAGAGAATCGTTCATTTGTTTTCAGACAGACAATGTCACAACTGTGGCATACATCAATCATCAAGGAGGGACTCACAGTCCTCATGCTATGAAAGAAGTATCTCGAATTCTGGTTTGGGCGGAATCCAGCTCCTGTCTAATATCTGCGGTTCATATCCCAGGTATAGACAATTGGGAAGCGGATTATCTCAGTCGCCAAACGTTGCATCCGGGCGAATGGTCTCTTCACCCAGAGGTATTTCTTCAGATTGTTCAAATGTGGGAGCTTCCAGAAATAGATCTGATGGTGTCTCATCTAAACAAGAAACTTCCCAGGTATCTGTCCAGATCCCGGGATCCTCAGGCGGAAGCAGTGGATGCATTATCACTTCCTTGGAAGTATCATCCTGCTTATATCTTTCCGCCTCTAGTTCTTCTTCCAAGAGTAATCTCCAAGATTCTGAAGGAATGCTCGTTTGTTCTGCTGGTAGCTCCGGCATGGCCTCACAGGTTTTGGTATGCGGATCTTGTCCGGATGGCCTCTTGCCATCCGTGGACTCTTCCGCTACGACCAGACCTTCTGTCGCAAGGTCCTTTTTTCCATCAGGATCTCAAATCCTTAAATTTAAAGGTATGGAGATTGAACGCTTGATTCTTGGTCAAAGAGGTTTCTCTGACTCTGTGATTAATACTATGTTACAGGCTCGTAAATCTGTATCCAGAGAGATATATTATAGAGTCTGGAAGACTTATATTTCTTGGTGTCTTTCTCATCATTTTTCTTGGCATTCTTTTAGAATTCCGAGAATTTTACAGTTTCTTCAGGATGGTTTAGATAAAGGTTTATCCGCAAGTTTTTTGAAACGACAAATCTCTGCTCTTTCTGTTCTTTTTCACAGAAAGATTGCTAATCTTCCTGATATTCATTGTTTTGTACAAGCTTTGGTTCGTATAAAACCTGTCATTAAGTCAATTTCTCCTCCGTGGAGTTTGAATTTGGTTCTGGGGGCTCTTCAAGCTCCTCCGTTTGAACCTATGCATTCATTGGACATTAAATTACTTTCTTGGAAAGTTTTGTTCCTTTTGGTAATCTCTTCTGCCAGAAGAGTTTCTGAATTATCTGCTCTTTCTTGTGAGTCTCCTTTTCTGATTTTTCATCAGGATAAGGCAGTGTTGCGAACTTCTTTTGAATTTTTACCTAAAGTTGTGAATTCTAACAACATTAGTAGAGAAATTGTGGTTCCTTCATTATGTCCTAATCCTAAGAATTCTAAGGAGAAATCATTGCATTCTTTGGATGTTGTTAGAGCTTTGAAATATTATGTTGAAGCTACTAAGTCTTTCCGAAAGACTTCTAGTTTATTTGTTATCTTTTCCGGTTCTAGAAAAGGCCAGAAAGCTTCTGCCATTTCTTTGGCATCTTGGTTGAAATCTTTAATTCTTCTTGCCTATGTTGGGTCGGGTAAAACTCCGCCTCAAAGGATTACAGCTCATTCTACTAGGTCAGTTTCTACTTCCTGGGCATTTAGGAATGAAGCTTCGATTGATCAGATTTGCAAAGCAGCAACTTGGTCCTCTTTGCATACTTTTACTAAATTCTACCATTTTGATGTATTTTCTTCTTCTGAAGCAGTTTTTGGTAGAAAAGTACTTCAGGCAGCGGTTTCAGTTTGAATCTTCTGCTTATGTTTTTCATTAAACTTTATTTTGGGTGTGGATTATTTTCAGCAGGAATTGGCTGTCTTTATTTTATCCCTCCCTCTCTAGTGACTCTTGCGTGGAAAGATCCACATCTTGGGTAATCATTATCCCATACGTCACTAGCTCATGGACTCTTGCTAATTACATGAAAGAAAACATAATTTATGTAAGAACTTACCTGATAAATTCATTTCTTTCATATTAGCAAGAGTCCATGAGGCCCGCCCTTTTTTTTGGGGTGGTTATGATTTTTGTATAAAGCACAATTATTCCAATTCCTTATTTTATATGCTTTCGCACTTTTTTATCACCCCACTTCTTGGCTATTCGTTAAACTGAATTGTGGGTGTGGTGAGGGGTGTATTTATAGGCATTTTGAGGTTTGGGAAACTTTGCCCCTCCTGGTAGGAATGTATATCCCATACGTCACTAGCTCATGGACTCTTGCTAATATGAAAGAAATGAATTTATCAGGTAAGTTCTTACATAAATTATGTTTTCCGGCATTTTTGGTGCCAAAAAATATTTTTCTGTTTGTTGTGCGTCATACTTGGCACCAAATATTTTCGTTATTTAAGACCCCATTCCTATATGCCTCTTGCCTTTTTTCTCTATCAGAGGGCTAGGCTGTTTTGCATTTTTTTCCCATTCCTGAAACTGCCATATAAGGAAATTGATCATTTTGCTTTATATGTTGTTTCTCTTGTAAGATGTATCGAGTCCACGGATTCATCCTTACTTGTGGGATATTCTCCTCCCCTACAGGAAGTGGCAAAGAGAGCACCCACAGCAGAGCTGCCTATATAGCTCCCCCCTTAGCTCCACCCCCAGTCATTCTCTTTGCCTACTCTAAGTAACTAGGAAGTGCAGAGCGAGTGTGGTGACAAAAATATTAGTTTTTTATTTCTCAAGCAAAAGTTTGTTATTTTAAATGGTGCCGGTGTGTACTATTTACTCTTTGGCAGAAAAATAGATGAAGATTTCTGCAAGGAGGATTATGATCTTAGCACTTTGTAACTAAGATCCACTGCTGTTCTCAAAAAGGGCTGAAGAGTACAGGAAAACTTCAGTTGGGGGAACGGTTTGCAGGCTAAACTGCATTGAGGTATGTTTAGTCTCTATTTTTCTAGACAGACTGTGTTTATTTTAGAAAAGGCTGGCAATATCCCCATGGGGAAAGGGTAAGCTGTATTCAGACATTTGGATAGGAATTTCAGCTTGCTTGAAGGGCTCATTTGTTACTGGTGACACTGTTAGGAAAAAAACGTTTTTTGTTTGTTCAGTAAATGATGCAATTATAACGTTTTTTGAAGGGACTAAAGGGGTCATTGTGGCTTGTGTTAGGGTTTTTAACCCACATGGTTAATTAAGAGACACTCAGGTGTTTTTCTAATAGGCCTCAAAACATTGAGTGAGGTGGGAGGGGCCTATTTTCGCGCCTCAGTTGCGCAGTTTCTTTTCCTTAGAGTCATCCAACTGCTTCTCTAGAGGTTCCTGCTGTGTTTGAGGGCTGTAAAGGAGGTTTTTTCCCCCACAAATCGTTCTGAAGGGCAGGTAGGCGCCACAGCAGAGCTGTGGCAAGGTGCTGAAAGTCTTTTTTACCAGTTTTGACGTTTTTTCAATTCGGTTTTGCCATTAAGGGGTTAATTGTTTATTTGCATAGTTGTGCAAAGTTACTAAGGCTGTAAGATAATACTGTAAAAATTTTGTTAAGTTTACTGCTTTTTTACACTGTTTTGCAGAACTTGTGCAGCTTTTTTTCTCTTAAAGGCACAGACCGTTTTATTTCTAAGTGTTATTTACTTTGATTACAGCGTTTTCCAAGCTTGATTGTTACATTACTAGCCTGTTTAACATGTCTGATACCAAGGAAAATCCTTGTTCAATATGTTTGGAAGCCATCGTGGAACCCCCTCTTAGAATGTGTCCCAAATGTACTGATATGTCTATAAATTATAAAGAACATATATTAGCACTTAAAAATAGAGCAATAGATGATTCTCAGTCAGAAGTAAATGAGGGTTCGCCATCTAGCTCTCCCCAAGTGTCACAACCAGTAACGCCTGCACTAGTGACGCCAAGTACCTCTAGTGCGTCACATTCATTTACTTTACAAGACATGGCCACAGTTATGAATACAACCCTCACAGAGGTTTTATCCTAACTGCCTGGTTCACAAGGAAAGTGGGACAGCTCTGGGTTAAGGAAAAATGCTGAGCCGTCTCACGCTTTAGTAGCCGTATCTGATATGCCCTCACAATGCTCTGAAGTAGGGGTGAGGGATTTGTTAACTGAGGGAGAAATTTCTGATTCAGGAAAGACGCTTCCTCAGACAGATTCTGATATGACGGCCTTTAAATTTAAGCTTGAACACCTCCGCTTATTGCTTACGGAGGTATTAGCAACTCTAGATGATTGTGACCCTATAGTGGTTCCAGAGAAATTGTGTAAAATGGATAAATACTTAGAGGTTCCTGTTTACACTGATGTTTTTCCAGTCCCTAAGAGGATTGTGAATATTATTGCTAAGGAGTGGGATAGACCAGGTATTCCGTTCGCTCCCCCTCCTGTTTTTAAGAAAATGTTTCCCATATCTGATACCATAAGGGACTCATGGCAGACAGTACCTAAGGTGGAGGGAGCTATTTCTACTCTGTCTTAGCGTACAGCTATACCTATCAAGGACAGTTGTGCTTTCAAAGATCCTATGGATAAAAAATTAGAGGGTCTCCTGAAGAAAATTTTTGTTCATCAAGGTTTTTCTCTCCAACCTATTGTATGCATTGTTCCTGTAACGACTGCAGCTGCTTTCTGGTTTGAGGCTCTAGAAGAGGCTCTTCAAATGGAGACTCCATTAGAGGAAATTATGGAAAGAATTAAGGCACTTAAGTTGGTTAATTCTTTTATTACAGATGCGCTTTTCAACTGGCTAAATTAGCAGCAAAGAATTCAGGTTTTGCCATTTTAGCACGCAGAGCGTTATGGCTTAAGTCCTGGTTTGCTGATGTGTCATCCAAATCTAAACTTTTGAACATTCCTTTCAAAGGTAAGACCCTATTCGGGCCTGAACTGAAGGAGATTATTTCAGACATCACTGGAGGGAAAGGCCATGCCCTCCCTCAGGATAGATCAAATAAGATGAGGGCCAAACTAAATAATTTTCATTCCTTTTGGAACTTTAAGAGTGGTCCCGCTTCAGCTTCCTCTGCTACAAAGCAAGAGGGGAATTTTGCCCAATTCAAGTCAGTCTGGAGACCTAACCAGGCTTGAAGCAAGGGTAAATAGGCCAAGAAGCCTGCAGCTGCTTCTAAGACAGCATGAAGGGGTAGCCCCCGATCCGGGACCGGATCTAGTAGGGGGCAGACTCTCTCTCTTCACTCAGGCTTGGGCGAGAGATGTTCAGGATCCCTGGGCTTTAGAAATTGTGTCCAAGGGATATCTTCTGGAATTCAAGAGCTCCCTTCCAAGGGGGAGATTTCACATTTATTGATTGTCTGTAAACCAGACAAAGAGAGAGGCGTTCTTACGCTGTGTAGAAGACCCACATACCATGGGGGTGATTCGCCCAGGCCCAAAGGAGGAACAGGGGCTAGGGTTTTATTAAAACCTGTTTGTGGTTCCCAAGAAAGAGGGAACTTTCAGACCAATCTTGGATCTCAAAATTCTTAACAAGTTCCTCAAAGTTCCATCATTCAAGATGGAGACTATTCAGACTATTTTACCTCTGATCCAGGAGGGTCAATATATGACTACCGTGGACTTAAAGGATGCGTATCTACACATCCCTATTCACAGAGATTATCATAAATTCCTCAGATTCTCCTTTCTAAACAGGCATTACCAGTTTGTGGCCCTTCCTTTCGGGTTGGCCACGGCTCCCAGAATTTTCACAAAAGTGCTAGGGTCCCTTCTGACGGTTCTACGACCACGGGGCATAGCAGTGGCGCCTTATCTAGACGACATCTTAATTCAGGCTTTGACTTTCCAGCTAGCCAAGTCTCACACATACATCGTTTTGGCTTTTCTGACATCTCACGGGTGGAAGGTGAACATAAAAAGAGTTCTCACTTCCCTCTTACAAGAGTTTCCTTCCTAGGGACTCTGATAGACTCGGTAGAAATGAAAATATTTCTGACGGAGGTCAGAAAGTTAAAACTCTTATCCACTTGCCGAGCTCTTCATTCCATTCCTCTGCCATCAGTGGCTCAGTGTATGGAGGTAATCGGACTCATGGTAGCAGCAATGGACATAGTTCCTTTTGCCCGTCTACACCTCAGACCACTGCAACTATGTATGCTCAAACAGTGGAATGGGGATTATGCAGACTTATCTTCTCAACTGTATCTGGACCAGGAGACCAGAGATTCTCTTCTCTGGTGGTTGTCTCAGGACCACCTGTCTCAGGGAATGTGCTTCTGCAGGCCAGAGTGGCTCATTGTTACGACAGATGCCAGCCTGCTAGGCTGGGGTGCAGTCTGGAACACCCTGAAAGCACAGGGCTTATGGTCTCGGGAGGAAGCTCTTCTCCTGATAAACATTTTAGAACTGAGAGCGATTTTCAATGCACTTCAGGCGTGGCCTCAGCTTGCTGCGGCCAAATTCATCAGGTTTCAGTCGGACAACATCATGACTGTAGCTTATATCAATTATCAGGGAGGAACAAGGAGTTCTTTAGCAATGATGGAGGTAACCAAAATAATCCGGTGGGCAGAGAATTACTTTTGCCATCTTTCAGAAATCCACATCCCAGAAGTAGAGAACTGGGAGGCGGATTTTCTAAGTCGTCAGACTCTTCATACGGGGGAGTGGGAACTCCATCCGGAGGTATTCGCCCAGCTGATTCAGCTATGGGGCACACCAGAATTGGATCTTATGGTGTCTCGTCAGAATGCCAAACTTCCTCGTTACGGGTCCAGGTCCCGGAATCCCAAGGCGGTACTGATAGATGAGCAAACTGCAAGATGGGCTAGGTGAGCCACATCAAGAAAAGACTACATATATAGCACTCAGGGGAATTGTGTCAGTTAATCTGATTCAGGTCACTTAGAGAAAGTCCAAGCTAAAATGTGCAAAGAACAAATACAAAACTGACAAATGGAACTATTCTGGATTAAAAATTAACTTTAATTAGAGGCAAAAATAAAATTGGAAAACACACACTTAAAAACACTCTTAGGAGCCTAAAAATTCTTGTTAATTCGTAAAGATTCAATAATCCTGGGTATGGCGGATATATAGCACCTATGATGTGCCAGATATATGGTAATGGAATCACTAGCATACACTCAATTTATATGTACACAATTGTAGGATTCTTAAGTAAGGAGATTGGTGTAGCACTACTGATGCCTTAGCTCTGATATTCACCTTAGTGAAATAATAATAATGATCATGGATACTCTGTGGGGTATCCTTTCTAGATTTACATACAGGGTAAATATCAGAATAGGTATAAATATACAGCTATAGTTTTACCAAGTGGCAAAGTATTTAAATATAATAGATTTATGAGCACAGCTCAGGTTAGCTTGTGCCTATAGATATCAATTGACACATCACTGTGACATATCCCTACTAGTATTTGCAACGGTCATGGGGTGCAATTCATAACCAAGTAGCATTGTGTTATAACACCTTATATATAAAGGATAAGTGTGAACTTAGAGCCAATCAATTATCATTTCATCATTATTGAAGAAACAAAGCGTAGTAGCTTTGTGCACTGTAACATGAAAGCAATGTTCTACGAAATTGCCGTTTGCAATAATATTGTTACAAGTGGTTCTGTGTTCTAGATATTATAATCAATCTCTTATGCTTTATATCTATCTGGCATCATTCAGAGGGGATATGGTAGTTTTATAGTTGTATTCTGTGTGTGTGATATAAGTTTGCATATAGCTTAAAGTATTATTGGTACAAACTTCATGAGGTTCAACAAAATTCATTCGTAATAGTGGCAATGAAAGCTGGTATTTGCAGCTTATGCTTGATAAGTTAATATCTTGGGTGCTCACATGTATTAAACTTATAGATGATTTTTATTTTTGAAATAACCAGTGTTGGTGCAACTCAACTGTGACACATGTACTTTGTAGGAAAATTTTGCTTAATTTATGTTCCAGGCTGTAGCTTTTATTAAGTTTCTAGTAAAACTAAATGCAGATCTATTGTTCGTAATAGAAAGATTTTGCTTGATTTCTATATCTGACTATTGCTTTAAGTAACTTTCTAATGGAACTTTATGCTAATAGGTAAATTACTTTTGAGGTAACATGAGCGCTTACAGTGAGGTTCGAAGTACTAATGTTAAACATATGCTTAGCACATACTATGAACTCGTAATCTAATAATATGTGAACTATTTTGCATCCCATCGATCTAGGATATATCTGAACCCCATAAAAAGGTAGTATATATGTTTAAGCTGGATATATGATATTGCTAGTATTGGGAAACTACTACCTATTGTTCGAGATTGCCACGCATTGTTGGAGCATGCTATAGTATCATGCACGCTGCGTGCATAAGAAGCTTGGGTGATTCTGTTTTATAGTTACCAGAGGAATTATTAGTTTTAGTTTTTAAATTATCCAACAGGTAATGTTATTCCTAGCAATCTGTGTTGTAGCTTGCATACAGAATTATATAGCTTAAGTAGACTAGTAGTATCGTAGTGTTCTAATCTACCGGCTATGAAAGGTAAAGTAGTATGTGATAGCTGCAGTTTGTAAATATAATATATTATTGTTAATTACCATGTAGGTGAAAGGTTTTCACTTGTGATTGTGTGCGGCTATAAGTAGATATGGCTGCTGCTACGGTTCAAATAGCAGGGAACCTTGTATGGAAGCCGCCAAGATGCCGGTTAAACTAAGAGCTGTGAGAGATCAGCTGAGTCAGTACACCAGCAGGCTTACCACTGGCCCACAACCCAGTTTAAGTATAAGTAATGCTATAAAAAATTATACAAGAATTAAATTAGTTCCTAAGGCTATCTAAAAATACATGAGCTCCAAGGGCTCATCACCAGTACCCTAGCGTCCCTAGCGTCCCTAGCGTCCCTAACATGTTTCGCCTTGCGGCTTGCTGCGGCCAAATTCATCAGGTTTCAGTCGGACAACATCACGACTGTAGCTTATATCAATTATCAGGGAGGAACAAGGAGTTCTTTAGCAATGATGGAGGTAACCAAAATAATCCGGTGGGCAGAGGATCACTCTTGCCATCTTTCAGCAATCCACATCCCAGGAGTAGAGAACTGGGAGGCAGATTTTCTAAGTCGTCAGACTTTTCATCCGGGGGAGTGGGAACTCCATCCGGAGGTATTTGCTCAGCTGATTCAGCTATGGGGTTACACCAGAATTGGATCTTATGGTGTCTCGTCAGAATGCCAAACTTCCTCTTTACGGGTCCAGGTCCCGGAATCCAAAGGCGGTACTGATAGATGCTCTAGCAGTGCCTTAGTCCTTCAATCTGGCTTATGTATTTCCACCGTTTCCTCTCCTCCCACGTCTGGTTGCCAGAATCAAGCAGGAGAGAGCTTCGGTAATTCTGATAGCTCCTGCGTGGCCACACAGGACTTGGTATGCAGACCTAGTGGACATGTCCTCAGTTCCACCGTGGACTCTGCCAATGAGGCGGGACCTTCTAATCCAAGGCCCGTTCACGCATCCAAATCTAATTTCTCTACTGCTTGTAGATTGAACGCATGATTTTATCAAAGCGTGGTTTCTCTGAATCTGTCATTGATACCCTGATTCAGGCTAGAAAGCCTGTAACCAGGAAGATTTATCATAAGATTTGGCAAAATATCTTTATTGGTGTGAATCCAAAGGTTACTCGTGGAGAAAGATTAGGATTCCTAGAATATTGTCTTTTCTCCAAGAAGGTTTGGAGAAGGGATTATCTGCTAGTTCTCTAAAAGGTCAAACATCTGCTTTGTCTATTCTACTTCACAAACGTCTGGCAGATGTCCCAGACGTTAAAGCATTTAGTCAGGCTTTGGTCAGAATCAAGCCTGTATTTAAACCTGTTGCTCTGCCATGGAGCCTAAACTTAGTTCTTAAAGTTCTTCAAGGGGTTCCGTTTAAACCTATGCATTCCATAGATATTAAGCTTCTATCTTGGAAAGTTTTGTTTTTAGTAGCTATCTCTTCGGCTCGAAGAGTTTCTGAGCTATCTGCTTTACAATGTGATTCCCCTTACCTTGTTTTCCATGCAGATAAGGTGGTTTTACGTACCAAACCTGGGTTTCTTCCTAAGGTTGTTTCTAATAAGAATATCAATCAAGAGATTGTGGTTCCTTCTTTGTGTCCTAATCCTTCATCTAAGAAGGAACGTCTGTTACACAATCTTGATGTGGTTCGTGCTTTAAAAGTCTACTTACAAGCAACTAAAGATATCCGTCAAACATCTTCTTTGTTTGTTGTTTATTCTGGTAAACAGAGAGGTCAAAGGGCTACGGCTAGCTCTCTTTCCTTTTGGCTGAAAAGCATCATCCGTTTGGCATATGAGACTGCTGGACGGCAGCCTCCTGAAAGGATTACTGCTCAATCTACTAGAGCTGTGGCTTCCACATGGGCTTTTAAAAATGAGGCTTCTGTTGAACAGATTTGTAAGGCGGCGACTTGGTCTTCGCTTCATACTTTTTCCAAATTTTCCAAATTCGATACGTTTGCTTCTTCAGAGGCTATTTTTGGGAGAAAGATTCTACAAGCAGTGGTGCCTTCCATTTAAGGTCCCTGTCTTGTCCCTCCCTTCATCCGTGTCCTAAAGCTTTGGTATTGGTATCCCACAAGTAAGGATGAATCCGTGGACTCGATACATCTTACAAGAGAAAACATAATTTATGCTTACCTGATAAATTTATTTCTCTTGTGATGTATTGAGTCCACGGCCCGCCCTGTTTTTTAAGACAGGCATATATATTTTTATTTTAAAACTTTCAGTCACCACTGCAGCCTATGGTTTCTCCTTTTTCTTCCTAGCCTTCGGTCGAATGACTGGGGGGGTGGAGCTAAGGGGGGAGCTATATAGGCAGCTCTGCTGTGGGTGCTCTCTTTACCACTTCCTGTAGGGGAGGAGAATATCCCACAAGTAAGGATGAATCCATGGACTCAATACATCACAAGAGAAATAAATTTATCAGGTAAGCATAAATTATGTTTTTTCTCTCTTACATTTGCAAGATGTCTCAATCTGATCCTGTCTCAGAAATCACTGTTGGAACCCTGCTGACTGATAACAGTTCTACCAAAGCTAAGTGCATTTGTTGTAAACTTGTGGAGGTTTTATCTCTTGCTTTTGTCTGTAATAGTTTTCATGATAAACTTTTACATGCAGAGAATGTATCCATCAGTAGTAGTTAATTACCTGTTGCTGTTCCCTCAACATCTAATGCACAAGATATACCTGTAAATTTAAAAGAATTTATTTCTGATTCCATTCAGAAGGCTTTGTCTGCCATGCCGCCTTCTAATAAACATAAAATGTCTTTTGAAACTTCTCATGAAGTTGATGAAATTTCAGATGACTGGCAACATGCTGAATTATCCTTCTCTGATGGGGATCTATCTGGTTCAGAAGATGCTGTCTCAGATATTGACACTGACAAATCTTCTAATTTATTTAAAATGGAGTATATTCATTCTTTGTTAAAAGAAGTGTTGATTACATTGGATATGGAGGAAACTAGTCCTCTTGACATTAAAACTAGTAAACGTTTAAATTCTGTTTATAAACCTCCTGTGGTTAATCCAGAGGTTTTTCCAGTTCCTGATGTGATTTCTGATATAATTTCTAAGGAATGGAATAGGCCTGGTACTTCTTTTATTCCTTCTTCAAGGTTTAAAAAAATTGTATCCTTTGCCAGCAGTTTCTTTAGAGTCTTGGGAAAAGATCCCCAAGGTTGATGGGGCTCTCTCTACTCTTGCTAAACGTACTACTATTCATACGGAAGATAGTACTTCTTTTAAAGATCCTTTAGATAGGAAACTTGAATCTTATCTAAGGAAAGCCTATTTATATTCAGGTCATCTTCTCAGGCCTGCAATTTCTTTCGCTGATGTTGCAGCTGCTTCAACTCTTTGGTTGGAAACCTTAGCGCAACAAGTATCGGATAATGATTTGTGTAGCATTGTTAACTTGATTCAACATGCTAATAATTTGATTTGTGATGCCATTTTTGATATTATCAAAATTGATGTTAAATCTATGTCTAGCTATTTTAGCTAGAAGAGCTTTGAGGCTTGAATCTTGGAATGCTGACATGACTTCTAAGTCCAGATTGCTATCTCTTTCTTTCCAAGGTGATACGTTATTTGGTTCTCAGTTGAATTCAATAATTTTAACTGTTACTGGGGGGAAGGGAGTTTTTCTGCCTCAGGATAAAAGACCTAAGGGTAAATCTAAAGCTCCTAACCGTTTTCGTTCCTTTCGACAAAATAAGGAACAGGAACCTAATCCCTCCCCCAAGGAATCTGTTTCCAATTGGAAGCCTTCCTCGAATTGGAATAAATCCAAGCTATTTAAGAGATCAAAGCCAGCCCCCAAGTCCGCATGAAGGTGCGGCCCTCATTCCAGCTCAGCTGGTAGGGGGCAGATTAAGATTTTTCAAAGATGTTTGGATCAATTCGGTCCAAAATCAATGGATTCAGAGTATTGTCTCTCAGGGGTACAGAATAGGATTCAGAGTGAGAACGCCTGTGAGAAGATTTTTTCTAAGTGTGAGAGGGAAAGTAAGGGCGCTAGAAAAGCTAAAAATACCACTAAAAGCTAAGAGAAAAATGTATAATGACCAAGGAATTCTAATAGATTAATAATGTATTTAATGTGCCATAAGAAACAAAATTACAAAATTAAAAGGGACGTCTCCCCAAAAATTGCATAGTAAAAAATCAGTTTAAAATTATTATAAATGAAGATTGTATTCCAGTTAAACGTTGGATACTTTGTACATATAAAAGTTCATTCCTTAGGACCTTGCCAATTGCGAGATACAATGTCTAAATCTAAAGTCAGATGTCAGATATACAGATAATCTTGATTGTTGTTCTATGTAATAATCCCACAATAGAAAATCTTTACTTCATTTGTATTTTGGTAGGCTAAAAGGTTAAAACGTCTTTATTTTAAAATGCTTAACGGCAACTTTACCAAAGGCCGGTCTCTGTCAGGCAACTCCGTGTGTGCTCCACGAGAATCCGGCGTCTGACGTCACGGTTTCCACCTCGAGGGCTCGCCTCTGATCAGCCAATTGGAACCTCCGTGGGTCCCTATCTGTCAGTCTGTTATTATCCGGTCCGATTCTTAGTAGTTTGCTTACAGTTGGAGGTTGCTCTTAGTGCTGTGCACGCCACCTCTTTTTTATGGGTATCCGCCAGGGGATAAAAATAATAATGCAGTACAACCCGGGTTGATAATTCTTCTGTACAAAGGTAGTGCACAGGTAGTTAATCCTTAGACTGTGTTATGTGGGGCTGGTTTTCTACGCGTTTCACTCCTTTCAGAGCTTTATCAAGAATGGCTAGCCCACATTATCCTCCTCCTTTTCAAGGTGTCTCTGTGTTCCGATTGGTCAAAGTTTTGCTTGATTAAAGAGATTGAGTTTTTCTGACATCTGACACTTTGTTTTTTTCTCTGACATCTGACTCTTAGTTTTTTCTTATATCCTTAGTGGAATATTCACTGTATCTTTTAGGTCCTTTTCAAAAGGAGATTCACATTTCTTTTTATAATAACGGGTCATATTTAACAGTATCATTCAACTTCTATGTGGTATTTTACAAATATGTATTTAAAAAACTGTCAGCAAAATTCTATTCTTTTAAAATATAACTTTTTAATCCAAGATGAAAGGGGATACATCTAATTCGGAATTTAAACCTCTAGGGTTCAGAGTATCGTATTTAAAGATAAGTTCAGCCTCCTTGATTAGTAACTTTTTTTCAATGTTTCCCCCTCTCCAATGTTTTTTTATAGTTTTAATTCCCCAGTATGTTAAGTCCTTTGTTCTCCCTTTGTGAACTGTTTTGAAATGTTTGTACAAATAGGTGTCCTCCAACCCTTTCTCTATGCTCCTTAGGTGTTCCCTAATCCTATCCCTTATTGCTCTTTTTGTTTCTCCAATATAAAACAAATCACACGTGCATTTTAAAACATAAATGGCACATGTATGTGTACACTTAATTAGTTCTTTTATTTGAAAGATATCCTTGGAATTATTAAACTTAATTTCTTTAGTTTTTTTACTGTGACCACAGGCCTTGCAAGAATAACAAGGAAAAAAGCCTACTGGTTTTGTACCAAATAGATTTTTTTGTATTGTCAGCTTTTTGTTGTTTTTTTGTCTTTTGAGCTCACTTGGTGCTAATATCGATTTTAAGTTTGTGGCTTTTTTAAAAATGAAGGTAGGGTTACTTGGAATTTTTTCTCCTAAGATGTTATCCTCTTTTAGGATGTGCCAGTGCTTTTTGACAATTTTCTTTACCAGATTGTAATCTACATTATACTCTGTAATAAAGGGTACTTTAATCTGTCCATCATTAATATCTTTAGTTTTCACTTTATATTCTAACAGGGTTTTTCTCTCAGTGTTTGTGGCCCTTTGTATGGCTTTTCTCGTGTGTTCTTTATCATAACCTCTAGAGTTAAATCTTTCTTCTAGAATCGCAACCTGTTGTTCAAAGTCAATTAGTCTTGAGCAGTTTTTCCTAATTCTTAGGCACTGTCCAACAGGTATATTCTATTTCCAAGTGTTCAAATGGCAGCTTTCAGCATGAATATATGTATTACAGTCTACTTTTTTGAAGTGTGTTTTAGTTTCAATAATATTATTAATGGTCATTATCTCTAAATCCAAAAATGTTATAGCGGTTTTACTATAATTATAAGTAAAGGTTAGGCCATAGGTGTTATTATTCATTTGTTCAAGGAGAGTTAGGAGTCCTAATTCCGATCCTTTCCATACAAGCAGAAGGTCGTCTATATACCTTTTATAGAGTACAAGGTTTGCACCATAGCCACCTTCGCCAAAAAACTTGGTCTCCCAGGCTCCCATGAATAAATTAGCGTAGCTAGGTGCAAACCTTGTACCCATAGCTGTACCCTCTGCCTGTATATAGAAAGTATCATTAAAAGAAAAATAATTGTTTTCTAGAATAAATTTTATAATTTTCAATATAAAGTTTTTCTGTATTTCCTTCATATCACTATCCTGTTTTAGAAAGGTGTCAATTGCTTTAATACCCTTAGTGTGGTCAATAACGGTGTATAGTGACGTCACGTCACAGGTCACAAGGAACATGTCATCTTCCCATTTTAGAGAGTTTAATATATTTAAAACTTGTGTGGAATCCCTAAGGTAAGAGTCTAATTTTTGGACATATTTCTGAAGGTAACCATCTATATATTTAGACAAGTTGGCTGATAGGGAATCAATCCCTGAAATTATGGGCCTCCCCAGTGGGTTATTTAAACATTTGTGGATTTTTGGGAGGAAATAAAAAATGGGGATTCTTGGATGTTTTGGGGTTAAAAACTGAAACTCTTTTTCTTTGAGTACCTGCAATTTTTTACCTTCTAATAAGATCTTATCTAGTGACTGTGTAAACTTTGTTGTTGGATCATAATCTAGTTTTCTGTAAGTTTTTTTGTCATTGAGTAATCTGTGTGCTTCTTTTAGATAGTTTTGTGTGTCCATGAGGACAATTCCTCCGCCCTTATCAGCTGATTTAATGGTCAAATCAGTGTTACTTTTCAGATTGTCCAGTATAGTTTTTTCTTTTTTAGTCATATTATACTTTCTTAATTTTGGTGGATTACATTTTTTTAAATCACTTAAAACCATTTTTTCAAATGTGTCCAAATAGTTACCTTTAGAATGTATGGGATTAAAATATGATTTTGGTTTTAAATTGGAATGTATGAATTTTTCTGTATTTACATGTTTAGTGGTGAGCTCTTTTTCAACAGGATTTTTTAGATAGAATCTTTTGAGGGTTAAGTTTCTTACGAATTTTTTTACATTAATATAGGTATTGAATTTGTTAAGTCTAGTTGTCGGAGCATAAGACAAGCCTAGACCCAAAACTTTTTCTTCCTCTGTCGTTAGTTGAATACTGCTTAAATTGAAAATTCCCTGCTGACCTTTAACTATCTCAGCCTTTTTGCTTCGTTTGAGCATTCCCCTTCCTCTCTTTCCTCTAAACTTCTTTTTTTCTTCTGGTTTAGTTCTTTTTCTGTCCTGATCGGAAACATTTATCTCAGCAAAAAGGCTGAGATAGTTAAAGGTCAGCAGGGAATTTTCAATTTAAGCAGTATTCAACTAACGACAGAGGAAGAAAAAGTTTTGGGTCTAGGCTTGTCTTATGCTCCGACAACTAGACTTAACAAATTCAATACCTATATTAATGTAAAAAAATTTGTAAGAGACTTAACCCTCAAAAGATTCTATCTAAAAAATCCTGTTGAAAAAGAGCTCACCACTAAACATGTAAATACAGAAAAATTCATACATTCCAATTTAAAACCAAAATCATATTTTAATCCCATACATTCTAAAGGTAACTATTTGGACACATTTGAAAAAATGGTTTTAAGTGATTTAAAAAAATGTAATCCACCAAAATTAAGAAAGTATAATATGACTAAAAAAGAAAAAACTATACTGGACAATCTGAAAAGTAACACTGATTTGACCATTAAATCAGCTGATAAGGGCGGAGGGATTGTCCTCATGGACACACAAAACTATCTTAAAGAAGCACACAGATTACTCAATGACAAAAAAACTTACAGAAAACTAGATTATGATCCAACAACAAAGTTTACACAGTCACTAGATAAGATCTTATTAGAAGGTAAAAAATTGCAGGTACTCAAAGAAAAAGAGTTTCAGTTTTTAACCCCAAAACATCCAAGAATCCCCATTTTTTATTTCCTCCCAAAAATCCACAAATGTTTAAATAACCCACCGGGGAGGCCCATAATTTCAGGGATTGATTCCCTATCAGCCAACTTGTCTAAATATATAGATGGTTACCTTCAGAAATATGTCCAAAAATTAGACTCTTACCTTAGGGATTCCACACAAGTTTTAAATATATTAAACTCTCTAAAATGGGAAGATGACATGTTCCTTGTGACCTGTGACGTGACGTCACTATACACCGTTATTGACCACACTAAGGGTATTAAAGCAATTGACACCTTTCTAAAACAGGATAGTGATATGAAGGAAATACAGAAAAACTTTATATTGAAAATTATAAAATTTATTCTAGAAAACAATTATTTTTCTTTTAATGATACTTTCTATATACAGGCAGAGGGTACAGCTATGGGTACAAGGTTTGCACCTAGCTACGCTAATTTATTCATGGGAGCCTGGGAGACCAAGTTTTTTGGCGAAGGTGGCTATGGTGCAAACCTTGTACTCTATAAAAGGTATATAGACGACCTTCTGCTTGTATGGAAAGGATCGGAATTAGGACTCCTAACTCTCCTTGAACAAATGAATAATAACACCTATGGCCTAACCTTTACTTATAATTATAGTAAAACCGCTATAACATTTTTGGATTTAGAGATAATGACCATTAATAATATTATTGAAACTAAAACACACTTCAAAAAAGTAGACTGTAATACATATATTCATGCTGAAAGCTGCCATTTGAACACTTGGAAATAGAATATACCTGTTGGACAGTGCCTAAGAATTAGGAAAAACTGCTCAAGACTAATTGACTTTGAACAACAGGTTGCGATTCTAGAAGAAAGATTTAACTCTAGAGGTTATGATAAAGAACACACGAGAAAAGCCATACAAAGGGCCACAAACACTGAGAGAAAAACCCTGTTAGAATATAAAGTGAAAACTAAAGATATTAATGATGGACAGATTAAAGTACCCTTTATTACAGAGTATAATGTAGATTACAATCTGGTAAAGAAAATTGTCAAAAAGCACTGGCACATCCTAAAAGAGGATAACATCTTAGGAGAAAAAATTCCAAGTAACCCTACCTTCATTTTTAAAAAAGCCACAAACTTAAAATCGATATTAGCACCAAGTGAGCTCAAAAGACAAAAAAAACAACAAAAAGCTGACAATACAAAAAAATCTATTTGGTACAAAACCAGTAGGCTTTTTTCCTTGTTATTCTTGCAAGGCCTGTGGTCACAGTAAAAAAACTAAAGAAATTAAGTTTAATAATTCCAAGGATATCTTTCAAATAAAAGAACTAATTAAGTGTACACATACATGTGCCATTTATGTTTTAAAATGCACGTGTGATTTGTTTTATATTGGAGAAACGAAAAGAGCAATAAGGGATAGGATTAGGGAACACCTAAGGAGCATAGAGAAAGGGTTGGAGGACACCTATTTGTACAAACATTTCAAAACAGTTCACAAAGGGAGAACAAAGGACTTAACATACTGGGGAATTAAAACTATAAAAAAACATTGGAGAGGGGGAAACATTGAAAAAAAGTTACTAATCAAGGAGGCTGAACTTATCTTTAAATACGATACTCTGAACCCTAGAGGTTTAAATTCCGAATTAGATGTATCCCCTTTCATCTTGGATTAAAAAGTTATATTTTAAAAGAATAGAATTTTGCTGACAGTTGTAACCTAAGTTACAATTAAACCTAACACTACACTATCAATAAATAAATTAAATAAATTACCTACAATTAAATAAACTAAATTACAAAAAAAACAAACACTAAATTACAAAAAAAACAAAACAATAAATTACAAAATAAAACCCACTAAATTACAAAAAAAAAAAAGATTACAAGAATTTTAAACTAATTACACCTACTCTAAGCCCCCTAAAAAAATAACAAAGCCCCCCAAAATAAAAAAATGCCGTACCCTATTCTAAAATAAAAATTGTAAAGCTCTTTTACCTTACCAGCCCTTAAAAGGGCCTTTTGCGGGGCATGCCCCAAAGAATTCTGCTCTTTTGCCTGTAAAAATTTTTTGGATCAGCCAATCGGATTGAACTTGAATCTGATTGGCTGATTCCATCAGCCAATCAGAATTTTCCTACCTTAATTCCGATTGGCTGATAGAATCCTATCAGCCAATCGGAATTTGAAGGACGCCATCTTGGATGACGTCCCTTAAAGTAACCGTCATTCGTCGGGAAGTCGTCGGCCAGGATGGATGTTCCGCATCGGCGGGATGAAGATGGAACCGGAAGAAAGAAGATTGAAGATGCCGCTTGATAGAAGACTTCACCCGGATGATGGACCTCTTCAGCCCCGGATAGGAGGAAGACTTCGGACCCTCTTCTGGACGGATCGGTGATACCCGGCGTGGTGAAGATAAGGTAGGAAGATCTTCAGGGGCTTAGTGTTAGGTTTATTTGAGGGGGGTTTGGGTTAGATTAGGGGTATGTGGGTGGTGGGTTGTAATGTTGGAGGGGGTATTGTATGGTTTTTTTTACAGGCAAAAGAGCAGAATTCTTTGGGGCATGCCCCGCAAAGGGCCCTGTTCAGGGCTGGTAAGGTAAAAGAGCTTTTCTATTTTTATTTTAGAATAGGGTAGGGCATTTTTTTATTTTGGGGGGCTTTGTTATTTTATTAGGGGGCTTAGAGTAGGTGTAATTATCTTAACATTGTTGTAATATTTTTATAATGTTTGTAAATTATTTTTTTATTTTTTGTAACTTAGTTCTTTTTTTATTTTTTGTACTTTAGTTAGTTTATTTCATTGTATTTATTTGTAGGTATTGTATTTAACCCCTTAATGACCGCAGCACTTTTCCATTTTCTGTCCGTTTGGGACCAAGGCTCTTTTTACATTTCTGCAGTGTTTGTGTTTAGCTGTAATTTTCCTCTTACTCATTTACTGTTCCCACACATATTATATACCGTTTTTCTCGCCATTAAATTGACTTTCAAAAGATACCATAATTTTCATCATATCTTATAATTTACTATAAAAAACATTATAAAATATGAGGAAAAAAATGGAAAAAAACACACTTTTTCTAACTTTGACCCCCAAAATCTGTTACACATCTACAACCACCAAAAAACACCCATGCTAAATAGTTTCTAAATTTTGTCGTGAGTTTAGAAATACCCAATGTTTACATGTTCTTTGCTTTTTTTGCAAGTTATAGGGCCATAAATACAAGTAGCACTTTGCTATTTCC
>NC_069504.1:1159409034-1159411519 GCF_027579735.1 Bombina bombina
GTTTTGTGTCACCTCTAGTGATGTTTGGTTTTGTGTCACTACTATTGTTGTTTGGTTTTGTGTCACCTCTAGTGATGTTTAGTTTTGTGTCACCCCTAGTGATGTTTAGTTTTGTGTCACCCCTAGTGATGTTTGGTTTTGTGTCACCTCTAGTGATGTTTAGTTTTGTGTCACCCCTAGTGATGTTTGGTTTTGTGTCACCCCTAGTGATGTTTGGTTTTGTGTCACCTCTAGTGATGTTTAGTTTTGTGTCACTACTAGTGATGTTTAGTTTTGTGTCACTACTAGTGATGTTTGGTTTTGTGTCACTATTAGTGATGTTTGGTTTTGTGTCACTAGTAGTGATGTTTGGTTTTGTGCCACCTCTAGTGATGTTTGGTTTTGTGTCACCTCTAGTGATGTTTGGTTTTGTGTCACCTCTAGCGATGTTTGGTTTTGTGTCACCACTAGTGATGTTTAGTTTTGTGTCACCCCTAGTGATGTTTGGTTTTGTGTCACCTCTAGTGATGTTTAGTTTTGTGTCACCCCTAGTGATGTTTGGTTTTGTGTCACCCCTAGTGATGTTTGGTTTTGTGTCACCTCTAGTGATGTTTAGTTTTGTGTCACTACTAGTGATGTTTAGTTTTGTGTCACTACTAGTGATGTTTGGTTTTGTGTCACTATTAGTGATGTTTGGTTTTGTGTCACTAGTAGTGATGTTTGGTTTTGTGCCACCTCTAGTGATGTTTGGTTTTGTGTCACCTCTAGTGATGTTTGGTTTTGTGTCACCTCTAGCGATGTTTGGTTTTGTGTCACCACTAGTGATGTTTGGTTTTGTGTCACTACTAGTGATGTTTGGTTTTGTGTCACCACTAGTGATGTTTAGTTTTGTGTCACCTCTAGTGATGTTTGGTTTTGTGTCACCTCTAGTGATGTTTGGTTTTGTGTCACCTCTAGTGATGTTTGGTTTAGTGCCACCTCTAGTGATGTTTGGTTTTGTGTCACTACTAGTGATGTTCGGTTTTGTGTCACCTCTAGTGATGTTTGGTTTTGTGTCACCTCTAGTGATGTTTAGTTTTGTGTCACCCCTAGTGATGTTTAGTTTTGTGTCACCTCTAGTGATGTTTGGTTTTGTGTCACCTCTAGTGATGTTTGGTTTAGTGCCACCTCTAGTGATGTTTGGTTTTGTGTCACCCCTAGTGATGTTTAGTTTTGTGTCACCCCTAGTGATGTTTGGTTTTGTGTCACCTCTAGTGATGTTTGGTTTTGTGTCACCCCTAGTGATGTTTGGTTTTGTGTCACCTCTAGTGATGTTCAGTTTTGTGTCACTACTAGTGATGTTTAGTTTTGTGTCACTGCTAGTGATGTTTGGTTTTGTGTCACTATTAGTGATGTTTGGTTTTGTGTCACTACTAGTGATGTTTGGTTTTGTGCCACCTCTAGTGATGTTTGGTTTTGTGTCACTACTAGTGATGTTTAGTTTTGTGTCACTACTAGTGATGTTTGGTTTTGTTTCACTACTAGTGATGTTTGGTTTTGTGTCACATCTAGTGATGTTTGGTTTTGTGCCACCTCTAGTGATGTTTGGTTTTGTGTCACTACTAGTGATGTTTAGTTTTGTGTCACCCCTAGTGATGTTTAGTTCTGTGTCACCCCTAGTAATGTTTGGTTTTGTGTCACTATTAGTGATGTTTGGTTTTGTGTCATCTCTAGTGATGTTTAGTTTTGTGTCACTACTAGTGATGTTTAGTTTTGTGTCACCCCTAGTGATGCTTAGTTTTGTGTCACCCCTAGTGATGTTTGGTTTTGTGTCACCTCTAGTGATGTTTGGTTTTGTGTCACCTCTAGTGATGTTTGGTTTTGTGTCACCTCTAGTGATGTTTGGTTTAGTGCCACCTCTAGTGATGTTTGGTTTTGTGTCACCTCTAGTGATGTTTGGTTTAGTGCCACCTCTAGTGATGTTTGGTTTTGTGTTATTACTAGTGATGTTCGGTTTTGTGTCACCTCTAGTGATGTTTGGTTTTGTGTCACTACTAGTGATGTTTGGTTTTGTGTCACTACTAGTGTTGTTTGGTTTTGTGTCACCTCTAGTGATGTTTAGTTTTGTGTCACCCCTAGTGATGTTTGGTTTTGTGTCACCTCTAGTGATATTTGGTTTTGTGTCACCTCTAGTGATGTTTGGTTTAGTGCCACCTCTAGTGATGTTTGGTTTTGTGTCACCCCTAGTGATGTTTAGTTTTGTGTCACCCCTAGTGATGTTTGGTTTTGTGTCACCTCTAGTGATGTAGAGTTTTGTGTCACCCCTAGTGATGTTTGGTTTTGTGTCACCCCTAGTGATGTTTGGTTTTGTGTCACCTCTAGTGATGTTTAGTTTTGTGTCACTACTAGTGATGTTTAGTTTTGTGTCACTACTAGTGATGTTTGGTTTTGTGTCACTACTAGTGATGTTTGGTTTTGTGCCACCTCTAGTGATGTTTGGTTTTGTGTCACTACTAGTGATGTTTAG
>NC_069504.1:1159419219-1159464219 GCF_027579735.1 Bombina bombina
GGATGTGAGGAGAGTATTGCCTATTTGAATGCAGTGATCTCCTTCTACGGGGTCTATTTCATAGGTTCTCTGTTATCGGTCGTAGAGATTCATCTCTTACCTCCCTTTTCAGATCGACGATATACTCTTATATATACCATTACCTCTGCTGATTCTCGTTTCAGTACTTTTTTGGCTTTCTACTACATGTAGATGAGTGTCCTGGGGTAAGTAAATCTTATTTTCTGTGACACTCTAAGCTATGGTTGGGCACTTTATTTATAAAGTTCTAAATATATGTATTCAAACATTTATTTGCCTTGACTCAGAATGTTCAACTTTCCTTATTTTTCAGACAGTCAGTTTCATATTTGGGATAATGCATTTGAATTAATAATTTTTTCTTACCTTCAAAATTTGACTCTTTTTTCCCTGTGGGCTGTTAGGCTCGCGGGGGCTGAAAATGCTTCATTTTATTGCGTCATTCTTGGCGCGGACTTCTTTGGCGCAAAAAATTATTTTCCGTTTCCGGCGTCATACGTGTCGCCGGAAGTTGCGTCATTTTTTGACGTTATTTTGTGCCAAAAATGTCGGCGTTCCGGATGTGGCGTCATTTTTGGCGCCAAAAGCATTTAGGCGCCAAATAATGTGGGCGTCTTATTTGGCGCTAAAAAATAAGGGCGTCGCTTTTGTCTCCACATTATTTAAGTCTTATTTTTTCATTGCTTCTGGTTGCTAGAAGCTTGTTCTTTGGCATTTTTTCCCATTCCTGAAACTGTCATTTAAGGAATTTGATCAATTTTGCTTTATATGTTGTTTTTTCTCTTACATATTGCAAGATGTCTCACGTTGCATCTGAGTCAGAAGATACTACAGGAAAATCGCTGTCTAGTGCTGGAGCTACCAAGCTAAGTGTATCTGCTATATTTTTTGGTATCTGTTTCTCCAGCTGTTGTTTGTATTGCATGTCATGACAAACTTATTAATGCAGATAAAATTTCCTTTAGTACTGTTACATTACCTGTTGCTGTTCCGTCAACATCTAATTTTCAGAGTGTTCCTGATAAACATAAGAGATTTTATTTTTTTAAATCCATTAAGAAGGCTATGTCTGTTATTTCTCCTTCTAGTTTACATAAAAGTCTTTTAAAACTTCTCTTTTTTCAGATGAATTTTTAAATGAACATCATCATTCTGATACTGATAATGGTTCTTCTGGTTCAGAGGTTTCTGTCTCAGAGGTTGATGCTGATAAATCTTTGTATTTGTTCAAGATGGAATTTATTCGTTCTTTATTTAAAGAAGTATTAATTGCATTAGAAATAGAGGATTCTGGTCCTCTTGATACTAAATCTAAACGTTTGAATAAGGTTTTTAAATCTCCTGTAGTTATTCCAGAAGTGTTTAATCTCCCTGATGCTATTTCTGAAGTAATTTCCAGGGAATGGAATAATTTGGGTAATTCTTTTACTCCTTCTAAACATTTAAGCAATTATATCCTGTACCATCTGACAGATTAGAGTTTTTTTGGGTACAAAATCCCTAAGGTTATGGGGCTGTCTCTACTCCTGCTAAATGTGCTACTATTCCTACGGCAGATAGTACTTCATTTAAGGATCCTTTAGATAGGAAAATCGAATCCTTTCTAAGAAAAGCTTACTTATGTTCAGGTAATCTTCTTAGACCTGCTATATTTTTAGCGGATGTTGCTGCAGCCTCAACTTTTTGGTTAGAAGCTTTAGCGCAACAAGTAACAGATCATAATTTTATAGCATTATTATTATTCTATAACATGCTAATAATTTTATTGGTGATACCATCTTTTGATATCATTAGAGTTGATGTCAGGTAAATGTCTCTAGCTATTTTAGCTAGAAAAGCTTTATGGATTAAACTTGGAATGCTGATATGTCTTCTAAGTCACCTTTGCTTTCCCTTTCTTTCCAGGGTAATAAATTATTATCTCAACTGTTTCTGGAAGGAAGGGAACTTTTTTTACCAAAGGATAAAAAAATCTAAGGTAAATTTAGGTCTAATAATCATTTTCGTTCCTTTCCTCATGATAAGGAACAAAAGCCTGATCCTTCATCCTCAGGAAAGGTATCAGTTTGGAAACTATTTCCAGTTTGGAGTATATCCAAGCCTTATAGAAAACCTATAGCCAGCTCCTAAGTACCCATGAAGGTGCGGACCTTATTCCAGCTCAGCTGGTATGAGGCAGATTACGTTTTCTTCAAAGTTATTTGGATCAATTCCGTTCTCAATCTCTGGTTTCAGAACATTTTTTCAGAAAGGTACAGAATTGGCTTCAGTTAAGGCCTCCTGCTAAGAGATATTTTTCTTTCCCGTGTCCCAGTTAACACAGCAAAGGCTCAGCATTTCTGAAATGTGTTTCAGATCTAGAGTTGGCTGGAGTAATTATGCCAGTTCCAGTTCTGGAACAGGGGCTGGGGTTTTATTTTATCTCTTCATTGTACCAAAGAAGGTCAATTCCTTCAGACCAGTTCTGGATCTATCAATATTGAATCGTTATGTAAAGATACCAACATTCAAGATGGTTACTGTAGGACTATCCTGCCTTTTGTTTAGCAAGGGCATTATTTGTCTACAATAGATTTACAGGATGTGTATCTGCATATTCCGATTCATCCAGATCACTTTTAGTGTCTGAGATTCTCTTTTTAGACAAGCATTACCAGTTTTGTGGCTCTACCGTTTGGCCTAGCCTCAGTTCCAAGAATTTTTTTGGTTCTCGGTGCCCTTCTTTCTGTAATCAGAGAACAGGGTTTTGGTATTTCCTTATTGGACGATATCTGGGTACTTGCTCAGTCTTCTCATTTTCAAAGAATCTCATACGAATCGACTTGTGTTGTTTCTTCAAGTTCATGGTTGGAGGATCAATTTACCAATCAGTTCATTGATTCCTCAGACAAGGGTAACCTTTTTAGGTTTCTAGATAGATTCAGTGTCTATGACTCTGTCCTTGTCAGACAAGAGAAGTTTAACATTGATATCAGCTTGTCAAAACCTTCAGTCACAATCATTCCCTTTGGTAGCCTTATGCATGGAAATTTTAGGTCTTAGGACTGCCGCATCAGATGCGATCTCCTTTGCTCATTTTCACATGCGACCTCTTCAGCTCTGTATGCTGAACCAATGGTGCAGGGATTACTCAAAGATATCTCAATTATTATCTTTAAACCGATTTATACGACACTCTCTGACTTGGTGGACAGATCACCATCGTTTAGTTCAGGGGGCTTCTTGTTCTTCCGACCTGGACTATAATCTCAACAGATACAAGTCTTACAGGTTGGGGAGCTGTGTGGGGTATCTGACGGCACAAGGGGTTTGGGAATCTCAGGAGGTGAGATTTCCGATCAATATTTTGGAACTCCGTGCAATTTTCAGAGCTCTTCAGTCTTGGCCTCTTCTGAAGAGAGAGTTGTTCATTTGTTTTCAGATAAACAATGTCACAACTGTGGCATACATCAATCATCAAGGAGGGACTCACAGTCCTCTGGCTATGAAAGAAGTATCTCGAATTTTGGTTTGGGCGGAATCCAGCTCCTGTCTAATCTCTGCGGTTCATATCCCAGGTATGGACAATTGGAAAGCGGATTATCTCAGTCGCCAAACGTTGCACCTGGGCGAATGGTCTTCACCCAGAGGTATTTCCTCAGATTGTTCAAATGTGGGAACTTCCAGAAATAGATCTGATGGCTTCTCATCTAAACAAGAAACTTCCCTGGTATCTGTCCGGATCCGGGATCCTCGGGCGGAGGCAGTGGATGCATTATCTCTTCCTTACAAGTGTCATCCTGCCTATATCTTTCCGCCTCTAGTTCTTCTTCCAAGGGTATTCTCCAATGTTCTAAAGGAATGCTCGTTTGTCCTGCTGGTAGCTCCAGCATGGCCTCACAGGTTTTGGTATGCGGATCTTGTCCGGATGGCCTCTTGCCGGCTGTGGACTCTTCCGTTAAGACCAGTCTTTCTGTCTCAAGGTTCTTTTTTCCATCAGAATCTCAAAACCTTAGTTTTAAGGTGTGGAGTTTGAATGCTTGATTGTTGGTCAAAGAGGTTTCTCTGACTCTGTGATTGATACTATGTGACAGGCTCGTAAATCTGTATCTAGAGAGATATATTATAGAGTCTGGAAGACTTATATTTCTTCAGGATGGTTTAGATAAAGGTTTGTCCGCAAGTTTCTTGTAAGACAAATCTCTGCTCTTTCTGTTCTTTTTCACAGAAGGATTGCTAATCTTCCTGATATTCATTGTTTTGTACAACCTTTGGTTCGTATAAAACTTGTCATTAAGTCAATTTCTCCTCCTTGGAGTTTGAATTTGGTTCTGGGGGCTCTTCAAGCTCCTCCTTTTGAACCCATGCATTCTTTGGTCGTTATATAACTTTCTTGGAAAGTTTTGTTTCTTTTGGCCATCTCTTCTGCCAGAAGAGTCTCTGAATTATCTACTATTTTTTGTGAGTCTCCTTTTCTGATTTTGCATCAGGATAGGGCGGTGCTGCGAACTTCTTTTGAATTTTTTACCTAAGGTTGTGAATTCTAACAACATTAGTAGAGAAATTGTGGTTCCTTCATTATGTCCTAATCCTATGAATTCTAAGGAGAAATCATTGCATTCTTTGGATGCTGTTAGAGCTTTGTAATATTATGTTGAAGCTACTAAGTCTTTCCGAAAGACTTCTAGTCTATTTGTCATCTTTTCCGGTTCTAGAAAAGACCAGAAAGCTTCTGCCATTTCTTTGGCATCTTGGTTGAAATCTTTATTTCATCATGCCTATGTTGAGTCGGGTAACACTCCGCCTCAAAGGATTACAGCTCATTCTACTAGGTCAGTTTCTACTTCCTGGGCGTTTAAGAATGAAGCTTCGGTTGATCAGATTTGCAAAACAGCAACTTGGTCCTCTTTGCATACTTTTACTAAATTCTACCATTTTGATGTATTTTCTTCTTCTGAAGCAGTTTTTGGTAGAAACGTACTTCAGGCAGTGGTTTCAGTTTGAATCTTCTGCTTATGTTTTTTCATTAAATTTTATTTTGGGTGTGGATTATTTTCAGCTGTCTTTATTTTATCCCTCCCTCTCTAGTGACTCTTGTGTGGAAAGATCCACATCTTGGGTAATCATTATCCCATACGTCACTAGCTCATGGACTCTTGCTAATTACATGAAAGAAAACATAATTTATGTAAGAACTTACCTGATAAATTCATTTCTTTCATATTAGCAAGAGTCCATGAGGCCCGCCCTTTTTTGTGGTGGTTATGATTTTTTTGTATAAAGCACAATTATTCCAATTCCTTATTTTCTATGCTTTCGCACTTTTTTCTTATCACCCCACTTCTTGGCTATTCGTTAAACTGATTTGTGGGTGTGGTGAGGGGTGTATTTATAGGCATTTTAAGGTTTGGGAAACTTTGCCCCTCCTGGTAGGAATGTATATCCCATACGTCACTAGCTCATGGACTCTTGCTAATATGAAAGAAATGAATTTATCAGGTAAGTTCTTACATAAATTATGTTTTTTTAAGAACACTGAAAAAAGTTAATTTATCTACTCAGATTTTAATTAATTTTTATCGCTGTACTATTGAGAGTATTCTCACCAACTGTATTACAGTATGGTATGGAAACTGTACTAATTCTGATCGCAAAGCTCTGCAACGGGTAGTTAAAACCGCCCAGTATATCATAGGTGCTCAGTTACCTACCATTGAAGATTTTCAAAGCAGACGTAGTCTTTTAAAGGCCTATCGAATTATTCATGATCCCTTCCATGTTAGCAACAGACTATTTGCCCTTTTACCATCTGGGAGACGTTATAGAAGCTTAAAAGGAAAAACTGCTAGGTTACGGAATAGTTTTTTCCCAAGAGCCATTACTCTGCTAAATAATAACTTTTAAAAATCTCTTATGCTCATAGCCTTTTTTAATTTTTTATCCTTCTGATGATTAGATCTTTTTATTATATTGAAGAAAGTGCTAAATTAATGGTTTTAATTTAATTTATTGATTATCCTGTTAATGGTTCTTTTTCACCTCACTTTATATTCACATAACACATATATTATATAAATACACATATGATTCATATAAAACACTCATGATTCACATCACATATATAATGCAAATGTACACATATGTGTGCAAGATGACTAATTTTTTATTATATTTTTTTTTACACATATATATACTTTTTGTATGGAACTGATTTTCTTTTGCACTTTATTACACTTACATTGTACTTACTTTTGTGGTATAGAAATTTTCTGCACAAGTCACTTGAATTTTTTGCTATTTATTAGTTTTTACCATTATAGTGCTATCTGTGTATAGGATTGGTTAGATTTTCAAATATAATTTCGTTGTCTCTGTTTTCCTACTTTGTACAATGACAATAAAACGAATCTAATCTAATCTAAATCTAATCTAAATAGATTTGCTGTTACAGCTGCAATGCTACAAATGACCACTAGAGGTCCTCAGACAAAAACATTTTTTATGAAAGAAAATAAATACAATATGTGACAATTTTAAAAACATACAACAGCCTTATTATTAGTGCATAAGTGCAGATAAGATGAAGAGTAAGTCACCTGCTACCCTCACATTAAAAGCTGCAGCCCTGTATCCACACACTCCCCTTTCTATTCCTAGTAGCAGTGCCTGCTCTCAGCCTCTCACTGACTGCTGGAAAGACACGGGGGAGAGACAGATGTGGGAGCAATGCAGCTACGGAAGACAGTACCTGCAGCTGTTACACCAAACCCTCTGTGCTCTATAGTTTCTGAAGCCCCCCACACTACAGAAGACAGTACCTGCAGCTGTTACACCAAACCCTCTGCTCTATAGTTTCTGAAGCCCCCCACACTACGGAAGACAGTACCTGCAGCTGTTACACCAATTCCTCTGCTCTATAGTTTCTGAAGCCCCCCACACTACGGAAGACAGTACCTGCAGCTGTTACACCAATTCCTCTGCTCTATAGTTTCTGAAGCCCCCCACACTACGGAAGACAGTACCTGCAGCTGTTACACCAAACCCTCTGCTCTATAGTTTCTGAAGCCCCCCACACTACGGAAGACAGTACCTGCAGCTGTTACACCAAACCCTCTGTGCTCTATAGTTTCTGAAGCCCCCCACACTACGGAAGATAGTACCTGCAGCTGTTACACCAAACCCTCTGCTCTATAGTTTCTGAAGCCCCCCACACTACAGAAGATAGTACCTGCAGCTGTTACACCAAACCCTCTGCTCTATAGTTTCTGAAGCCCCCCACACTACAGAAGATAGTACCTGCAGCTGTTACACCAAACCCTCTGCTCTATAGTTTCTGAAGACCCCCACACTACGGAAGACAGTACCTGCAGCTGTTATACCAAACCCTCTGCTCTATAGTTTCTGAAGCCCCCCACACTACGGAAGACAGTACCTGCAGCTGTTACACGAAACCCTCTGCTCTATAGTTTTTGAAGCCCCCCACACCACTGAAGACAGTACCTGCAGCTGTTATACCAAACCCTCTGCTCTATAGTTTCTGAAGCCCCCCACACTACGGAAGACAGTACCTGCAGCTGTTACACCAAACCCTCTGCTCTATAGTTTCTGAAGCCCCCCACACTACAGAAGATAGTACCTGCAGCTGTTACACCAAACCCTCTGCTCTATAGTTTCTGAAGCCCCCCACACTACAGAAGACAGTACCTGCAGCTGTTACACCAATTCCTCTGCTCTATAGTTTCTGAAGCCCCCCACACTACGGAAGACAGTACCTGCAGCTGTTACACGAAACCCTCTGCTCTAAAGTTTCTGAAGCCCCCCACACTACGGAAGACAGTACCTGCAGCTGTTACACCAAACCCTCTGCTCTATAGTTTCTGAAGCCCCCCACACTACGGAAGACAGTACCTGCAGCTGTTACACCAAACCCTCTGCTCTATAGTTTCTGAAGCCCCCACACTACAGAAGACAGTACCTGCAGCTGTTACACGAAACCCTCTGCTCTATAGTTTCTGAAGCCCCCCACACTACGGAAGACAGTACCTGCAGCTGTTACACCAAACCCTCTGCTCTATAGTTTCTGAAGCCCCCCACACTACGGAAGACAGTACCTGTAGCTGTTACACCAAACCCTCTGCTCTATAGTTTCTGAAGCCCCCCACACTACGGAAGACAGTACCTGCAGCTGTTACACGAAACCCTCTGCTCTAAAGTTTCTGAAGCCCCCCACACTACGGAAGACAGTACCTGCAGCTGTTACACCAATTCCTCTGCTCTATAGTTTCTGAAGCCCCTCACACTACGGAAGACAGTACCTGCAGCTGTTACACCAAACCCTCTGCTCTATAGTTTCTGAAGCCCCCCACACTACGGAAGACAGTACCTGTAGCTGTTACACCAAACCCTCTGCTCTATAGTTTCTGAAGCCCCCCACACTACGGAAGACAGTACCTGCAGCTGTTACACCAAACCCTCTGCTCTATAGTTTCTGAAGCCCCCCACACTACGGAAGACAGTACCTGCAGCTGTTACACGAAACCCTCTGCTCTATATTTTCTGAAGCCCCCCACACTACGGAAGACAGTACCTGCAGCTGTTACACCAAACCCTCTGCTCTATAGTTTCTGAAGCCCCCCACACTACAGAAGATAGTACCTGCAGCTGTTACACCAATTCCTCTGCTCTATAGTTTCTGAAGCCCCCCACACTACGGAAGACAGTACCTGCAGCTGTTACACAAAACCCTCTGCTCTATAGTTTCTGAAGCCCCCCACACTACAGAAGATAGTACCTGCAGCTGTTACACAAAACCCTCTGCTCTATAGTTTCTGAAGCCCCCCACACTACAGAAGATAGTACCTGCAGCTTTTACACCAAACCCTCTGCTCTAAAGTTTCTGAAGCCCCCCACACTACAGAAGACAGTACCTGCAGCTGTTACACCAATTCCTCTGCTCTATAGTTTCTGAAGCCCCCCACACTACGGAAGACAGAACCTGCAGCTGTTACACCAAACCCTCTGCTCTATAGTTTTTGAAGCCCCCCACACTACGGAAGACAGTACCTGCAGCTGTTACACCAAACCCTCTGCTCTATAGTTTTTGAAGCCCCCCACACCACTGAAGACAGTACCTGCAACTGTTACACCAATTCCTCTGCTCTATAGTTTCTGAAGCCCCCCACACTACGGAAGACAGTACCTGCAGCTGTTACACCAATTCCTCTGCTCTATAGTTTCTGAAACCCCCCACACTACAGAAGATAGTACCTGCAGCTGTTACACCAAACCCTCTGCTCTATAGTTTCTGAAGCCCCCCACACTACAGAAGATAGTACCTGCAGCTGTTACACCAATTCCTCTGCTCTATAGTTTCTGAAGCCCCCCACACTACGGAAGACAGTACCTGCAGCTGTTACACCAATTCCTCTGCTCTATAGTTTCTGAAGCCCCCCACACTACAGAAGACAGTACCTGCAGCTGTTACACCAATTCCTCTGCTCTATAGTTTCTGAAGCCCCCCACACTACGGAAGACAGTACCTGCAGCTGTTACACCAATTCCTCTGCTCTATAGTTTCTGAAGCCCCCCACACTACGGAAGACAGTACCTGTAGCTGTTACACCAAACCCTCTGCTCTATAGTTTCTGAAGCCCCCCACACTACAGAAGATAGTACCTGCAGCTGTTACACCAATTCCTTTGCTCTATAGTTTCTGAAGCCCCCCACACTACGGAAGACAGTACCTGCAGCTGTTACACCAAACCCTCTGCTCTATAGTTTCTGAAGCCCCCCACACTACGGAAGACAGTACCTGCAGCTGTTACACCAAACCCTCTGCTCTATAGTTTCTGAAGCCCCCCACACTACGGAAGACAGTACCTGCAGCTGTTACACCAAACCCTCTGCTCTATAGTTTTTGAAGCCCCCCCACACACAGTGAAGTCCACTTTGCAGCCCATGCTTTTTTAAACCAAGTTTGCACTTGAAATAAAATAGTCAAATAACGTCTTCAAGATGTTTTTTTTTTATCTGCTGCAGTGCTGGGGGTGGGGGGAAGCAGAAGCCGTGGAACACACAGGAAACCTACTCATCTGCTCCTCTATTCAAATCCCCACTGATATAACTGATATATATTGCGCATAAAGTATTTTAGTAAAACACTTTGGAATTTGAATTAGAGGAAGCAGATGAGTAGGTTTTAGAGCTGACACTAGTGAATTTCATTCACTTACCGTAACTCTTTGAAACAATCTCTCTCCTTGGACCGGGTAGGGCTCATAATAAGATGACAGTCTGGAGACACCACAGAGACAGTCTCTCGCTCCCCTCCTCATTTCCCGCCGTCTATGCTCAGCTGCTCCCTTGCGCATACGCAGGGAGCCAATCAGTGCCAGTCAGTTCTCCTGGTGCTGTCAATCACCAGGAGAACATGACTGTCTCTGATTGGCTCCCTGGCAAAGAGGCATCATGAGGAATGCCTCCTTTTGGCTAATATTTTTGCTTTGGTTAGTTTTAATTTTGTTTACAAACAGTGGGTGGTGCTGCTGCTATAGTAGAAATGTATCCATGTTTCACTATGGAGAGATGCAATCCTGTATGATGCCTCTACATAGCGTTACATGGGTGGAAAAAAAAATGGTTATTTTTTTTAATTACAATTTTTTTTTACATTAAAATTAATTTAATTACACTTTGGCCCCATATGGCAGGGGAGGCTGTGCCTGCCTCCTATGACTGCACGTAAAACGTTTCCAGCTTAACTCTGTGTATTTCTATGTGTGGCAGTCATCAGAGTATTTTTGCATTTATACATAACCTATCAAGTTACAATACTAACGGACAGAATTATGTAACAATCACATTTAGATCCCTTAAAATGCTACATATGTCTCTTCTATTCATAGCAGTTGCAATTGTTTCATTTTAAAAGTTACCCATAACCTTATGTCATTGATATGTTAACCTATACCTAGATATCATAGCTAACAATCTGCTCAAACTATTTTGACTTCATTGTATTAGTGTGTATCAAGAATTATGTTCAGTTATGAACCTCTCTCTAATGTTTTATTATTTGCTATAATCCATATGGTCTCATTTCTACCGAAACAACTTTTAGCTGTTACACTTTCTAAGTACATCTGAATTATCCTCTTAATATAAGTCTTATACCCATACCTTTTTTGATTCATTTTGGCGTGCTCAAGCCGCCATTCCTAAATGTTGTATGACCTTACTTGCTTAACTGGCTTAAAATACCCGTAGTTCAGAGAACTTGATGACGTAAATTTTGTCAACAGTTGGGGGCGTGTTTTTCTTGCTTATTGCAAAGAACAGGGAATTAAAGGTATAGTAACCCACAAATGTTAGTAATGACATATAGGGGGAATCATGATATATTGCATCCAACTTTCACATAACGTGAATTAACCTTTACAATAATCACATAATATAGTGAAAGACATGTTATAGACCAAGTTCTTTACAATATGTAAAGGGAATGTGATACAGTGTACTGCGTTGGATATATGAAATACTTTGAACATAGTGGTCCCTAGGGGCCCATCACTTTTTGTTTTTAATCAAGAGTCCCAACATAAATCCTACTTTAGATGGTTAATAAATACGTGCTTAATTCCTATTTAATAGAATGACAGATCCAAGTGAGTATTGAGCCTCTTCGGATACATTGTACCTAACCTATTGATCCATTGAGCTTCTATTTTTAATAGCTCTTCCGTTAAAATAAACCATTTTTTTGCCAAAGTTTCCTTAACCAAAGAGCTAGCTGGGGTGTAGGTGGTAATGAAATTGATCTTCTTGCTTTCTGATTTATTCTCCCTAACACTGGAGATAAGCATTTGCCGATCAAGATGAACAATTTCACTCCACACTCTGGTGACATCAGATTTCTTGTATCCTCTTTGTATGAACCTGTCTCATGAGATTATACTGCATCAATTTGTCATTTTTATTGGAGTTATTTCTTATAACCCTCATTAATTGTGATTTTTTATTATACCAAACTTTAATTGAGGTGGATGGAAACTTTGAAACTTAAGGCTTGTGTTTCTATCCATAGGTTTGGAATATAGCTTAGTATATAGTTTACAAAAGTAATTTATGTAAGTTTTGTAAATACACAGGTCTAGGTATTAAATCTCATTCAAATCATTCTCCATTGTAAACTGGACATTGGTTAAGTTCCCATTAAGTTTGTTGTACCATTGTATTAATTCAGTCTCACTGCCACCCCATACAATTAACAGTCATCTATATATCTACGGTATAGGAATATATTGGAATTGTTATCGGAGAAAACATAGCTATCTTCATACCAAGCCATGAAAAGGTTGGCAAATGAAGGAGCCATTGGAGAACCCATAACGGTTCCTATTAGTTGTAAACAGTAAGTGTTCTTAAATCTAAAATAGTTGTGAGTTAAAAAAAATATTTAAAAATTCAATAATAAATTCTATTGGGTGACCCATGTATTGTTGGGCTGACAATTTTTGTCTCACAGACTCCAATCCTAGTAAATGGGGAATAATGGTATAAAGGCTGGCTATGTATAAAGTGACTAGTATGACATCCTTGTTATATGTAAGTTGACCAAGTCATTTAACCAATTCCATGGAGTCTGACAAAAATGCCTTAGTTTTTTGTCTCTATCCTATAAATGATAATCAACAAACTGGGCGACGCTTTGATATAAAGACCCTATGGCCGACACTATTGGACATCCTGGAGGCTTTTAATGGGTCTTTATGGATTTTGGGAAAACTATAAATAAATGGGTATTTTGGATGGTCAGTAATCAATAATCTATAGATGGATTTATCTATGTATCTACTCTGTAGTGCCATACATAGTGTATTATCTAGTGTTGCCTTGTACTCTCTAGTGGGATTTTTAGATAGTACAGAGTAAGTATGACTATCTCTTAACTGTTAAATGACTTAGGAGTCACCAGCACTTTAAAAATCTTATACATTTTTATTAGGAGTAATTAGTTACAGCGGCGTTTCGGGGGTTTAACCCCTTAATCATGCTAGTGATACAATCTCGTGAATATAGTCTAGCGCTAAAAGCACGGGTGAAAAAATAATAATAAATATATATATATATATATATATATATATATATATATATATATATATATATATATATATATATATACATACAGTGAAAAGATCCTACTCGGATAAATAATATAGAATATACATATAATGTTGTTTAAAAATAATAATGTTATGTGTTATTTATATGTGTATGGTATAGAATATTAAATGTATATAGTTATAACCATATATGAATTATGCAAATGATACGATCCTAGATATTGTCCCAAAATAATGTATTATAGATCTGAATATAGTTGATATACAATGTCTAAACAAAGCCTCTATGTATATATATTAAAATGTATCTGTTTATAAACTAGAAGACACTTCTTAGTTTAAACAAGGTTTAATAAAATTTCTAAAATAATACAATGGATAAAAAGGGACGTCTCCCTTATAACATGAAATTCACTATTACTAATGCATATAGAGATTATTATACCTTAGTGACTTACGATGGGGTCTATATCGCTATATGTGACCGCAAAGACCCCATCGTAAGTCACTAATTTCCCCCAAGACTCCCTGCTCTAACACGGAATAGGGGAATAAAGATATAACATCTTACAAATACACCTTCTATACTAAGTTACAAAATTGTAACATATAAGGCTCTTGATAGAACATAAAATACAAACACAAAGAAACCCAAACAGTACGGCCGTGAGCTATGCTTGGCTCACAGTTCGATGTAGGGCCCAAGTTGCACAAAGTCAATCCTCAGTATCACTCCTTTAGTATTGGAGCAAAAGCATAAGTAAAGAATAACTCACCACACCACTTCATAAGATCGACACATATATTCCGCCACTAGCGTTGCCAGTATCCTTCGGCTACTCCTGTGCCGCACACGAAGACGCCAGCTTCAAATTACGCGGCTCACAGGGTTTACGCTGAGTGGCTCGTTAGAAGGTGTGGGTGATGACGTGCTCGGCAATCCACCAATCATATGGACTCTTTACCAGGAAAGAAACTGCCGCTCGGGTCCGCTCCAAAACAGTAGCACAGCTGATGTGTCGGATGACACTGGAATAAGACATGCATGAAAAGAGATTCCGACATCCATCAGTTATATAAAAGTATTCAGTCTTTATTCATATTCGTTAAAAACAGGAACACAGCAAACAAACGGTCAAGTGAACCTAGGCGCAGCATGCAGGCATACGCGTTTCGGAAGTAAATTCCGTAGTCACAGCCTAAGTGCTAAACCCCCACATCCCATTTAAAAAGCCAAGTGGGTAAATGTGATTGGTAAAAACAAAACAACGCCCTAGTTTTTCTGACCAATAATATAAAGTATGTAATTAAGAAACTGATGTCTATTCTTAAAGGAGTAACATAGTGGCACAAGTATTACACATGTAAATCTAAGAAATGAATAAAAGACGAGGAGCTAAATTGACAAAACCCCGGATATATTTAAGGCTAAACATGAAAAAATGAGAGAGAACGAGTGAGAAACCAGACTATGTGTGTACATACCAATAAAAATTATATATATATATAAATCAGATACTCTTGCTGCATGTACATATAAACAAAATGATTAGCGAGAGATATATATTTGTTTGTGTACATCCATAACAAAGCAATTATACATAAGCTAAGGGTAAATGCCCAAAAGAGCTCAAAAAACATTTTGATATTGTCTTTAGCACAAAATCTATTGATATGCTCTCATATGATAGTATGTAACAACAGTGCTATGGTGATAGTAAACAGAATGTATGTTAATAACAACGTAAAAAAAATAAAAATATATAAGCACACAGTCTATATAACCTTAGTAGCTAATCATATGTAGAATTCGTATATATCGTTACATAGTTAATATTGTATCAGATATGTAGGTAGACTTAGATATTAAAATCTATGATTGATACATAAGAACCTAGTCTGCAATAAGTATTCTAAATATATCACACTATATTCACTCTCAAAATTATCAAAGATAGATAGATATATCTTGTATAGTAGGACTAAAAGATAGAGGACCGGGCTAGGGTACAAATCTATACAGTAAACTTACTATTAGGTTATGGACTATAAGTGGAAGGAGAGTGAACAGAGAATACTCATAAACACAAGTGGACAGAGAATACTCACTCCCAGTGGTTGATAATATCAAACCTGGAGTTAAGTCCATTTGGCAGCCTAGTATCTAAAGTAAATATCCAATATGCTTCCCTTCGTGCCAAAATGGTGTCAATGTCCCCACCCCTAGTTGGTCTTATGATCTTCTCTATGGCACACCATGAAAAATGTTTTAGATCATTGTTATGAAAACCTCCAAAGTGCTGAACTATAGGTGTAGTTGCTCTATTTTGTTTAAATGATGATAAGTGTTCACGTATTCTAGTATTAAGATCTCTGGAGGTGAGCCCTACATACTGAATATTACAAAGGGAACATTCGATGAGGTATATGGCATATTCGGTAGTGCAGTTCATGCAAGTGTCAATATCATAGGTTCTGTGAGTAACCTTACTACAAAAATTCTTTGTCACTTTCACATGATCGCACGGTTTACATTTTCGTCTGCCACATCTGTACATGCCAGTATGCCTTAACCAAGATCCCCCTGGCTCATCCTTTGGTTTAAGTAGTGTAGGTGCCAGGATATTACCCAAAGTTGGGCTCCTCCTGTAGGAGCATCTGATGCCATTTTTAACAGTGATAATTAGTTTGTCATCCGCAGAGAGGAGTGGGAAGTGCTTGCGGACAATTTTACAGATGTCATGATACTGTGCACTATGATTGGTAACAAAGGTTACACCTTTGAACCCAGTCCTCTCAGCGGATTTCAAATGCAGAAGATCTTTTCTCTCTATGGCACTGACTGCCTTCTTTGCTCTTCTTACTATAGCCCTTGGGTATTTTCTACTGATCAACCTCTGTTCGAGATCTACAGACTCTTTTTCGAACTGCACAGAACTTGTGCAGTTTCGTCTGAGTCTTGTAAATTCACCTTTTGCGATAGCAAAAGGGACATGTTTCGGATGGCAACTAGTACCTTGAAGCAAAGAATTACCTGATATTGGTTTTCTATATACAGTGGACTCAATCTTACCTTGAGAATTGCTGCTTAATGTTACATCAAGATAATTAATGCTATGTGAACTGTACTCATAAGTGAATTTGAGATTAATGTCATTCATGTGTAGATACTCCAGAAAATCTGGAATAATTTCTTCCTCACCTGTCCAAATAAAAATGAGATCATCTATATATCTCTGATAAAGAGATATATGATCTCTGAAAGGATTACTATCTCCAAAGATGTGGTAAAACTCCCACCATCCTAGAAATAAATTTGCATAGGAGGGGGCAAACTTTGCCCCCATGGCTGTACCACACCTTTGGAGATAGTATGTGTCCTCAAACTTAAAAAAATTATGAGTAAGTAAAAATGTGAGTACTTTCAGGATGTAATTCTTAAGTGTGGAGTCATAATCAGTGAAATGATCCAGGAAAAAGGTAACAGCTTCCACTCCTTTAGAGTGTGGAATGCTGGAGTAGAGGGAGACAACATCGATGGTTAACCACATACAAGAGTCTGACCATTCTACATGTTCAAGTGTATTAAGAATGTGCTTAGTGTCTCTTACATAGGAAAGCAATGACAAAACCATAGGCTGCAGAATATTGTCGATCCACTGGGACAAATTTCCCAGAAGGGATTCAACACCACTCACAATGGGGCGGCCTTTGACCTCAGTGAGAGATTTATGTGTTTTTGGAAGATGGTGGAACAGGGGAGTCTTTGGGCTATCAACAAAAAGAAATTCAGCCGTGTTAGTATCGATGCACCCTTGTTCCAAACCATCATCCAAAAGATGTTTTAATTCACGTTTATATTCTGGTGTAGGGTCTCTATTTAAGATCAAATAGTCTTCTTCATTATGTAGTTGTCTTAAACCCTCTGCCACATATTGAGTGCGATCCATTACCACTACCATTCCGCCCTTATCTGATTTTCTGACAACCAGGTCATTATTGTTTTTTAGAGAAGAAATAGCTTCTTTTTCAGACAAGGACAGATTGGACTTGCGGCTAGATCTGTGAGATTTAAGTGCTACTAGGTCTTGTTCTACCCTGCTATGGAAGGTTTCTATAATGTTTCCTCTACTTTGGATGGGGTAGAATCTGGACTTTTTTTTGATACTAGGTCCCCTACTTCTCATATCTTGCTCAGTAGTTGAGCTAAGTTGGAGTTGTTGTAAGGAAACAATGTCACATCCTTCATGAAAACTAGGTTTATTAAGATACATGTCATAATTCTGTGTGATATCAGATATGGTTTCATCAGTGTTCCCTGGGGCATCAGAAAAATGTTTTTGAAGTGTAATGTTTCTGGTAAGTCTATTTACATCTATGATGGTTTGAAATAGATCGAAATCATTTGTAGGAGCAAAGTTTAGACCAAGATTAAGAACTTTGTACTCTACTGCATTTAAAGAAAAAGATGACAAGTTAACCACATTGCCCACTATCTGTACTTCGTCTGTGGTCTTGGTTCCCTCAACTGGTAACCTTCTCGGTTGTTGGCCAGGTTCTGGCCCTGAATTTGGCGAATTCCCCCCCCCCCCTGCTACACCACCTTGTGCCTGAGGAAAAACCTGTTCCATAACGGAATTATCCATACTTGGTACGTTAAGTGCAGTTTCTACGTATATGGTCTGTTTTGGTTTGGTGGAATGTTTTACTAGACTAGTAATAGGAGTAGGTGTGGGGTAGGGAATAATAGCATTGGTAACCGTATTTTCTATATTTAAACCTGCGGTTTGTTGTGTGTCATACTCTTCTTCTGTGTGTCTTTCCCCATCACTAGAATATTCTGTGTCGCTACCTGAAAAAGTGACATTTTTTTGTGAATTTTGTTTGTTTTTGTTATTTTTATTTGAATTGTTCTTATTACCCCTCCTCCGTCTACCAAAGCGGGGCTGATTTTGTCTAAAATTCCCTCTCACTTTTCTGTTCCAGATATACACAGCATTATTTGCATAGTCATATTTATCCCTAATGAATTTGGTGTGTTTTCTATCCATTATTTCAGACCTGCCCTTAGCAACAAGATCCCTGAGTATTTTGTCAAATTTCATAAAATCAGAATTGCCACTCCTTCTATTCATTTCAACCTGTAAATCATTAATATCCTTTCTGATAGATTCTAACTGTTTTGTTTTAAACATTATTAGTAACATCATAAGTCTCAATGAGCATTCTGAAAGCACTGCATTCCAAGAGTCTATAAATTCTTTTTCATTCAAATCCACCTCAAATGTGGGAAATTTATAGACCCGCAGTCCCCTTGGTATCATGTTTAGACTCTTATATTTTTCTAGAGTCCAAATATCCCACTGCATCTTAGATTCTCTCAGCAGGAGTTTTTCCAAAAGTTCAAAAAGTGTGCTTAAAGCTAGGATGCTTTTATCCTCAGAAAAGATAAGTTCACAGTCAGTGTGATTAGTGGTGCGTTCCGTTACTGGTAATAAAGAATAAAAAGTTTGCTGTGTAGTATCCATTTCTGTGTCGTGTGTGTTGAAGACTTGAGATGGCCTCTGTGTGGGTGTTGGTATATCCAGGGTATACCCAATACACAAAATACAAACACAAAGAAACCCAAACAGTACGGCCGTGAGCTATGCTTGGCTCACAGTTCGATGTAGGGCCCAAGTTGCACAAAGTCAATCCTCAGTATCACTCCTTTAGTATTGGAGCAAAAGCATAAGTAAAGAATAACTCACCACACCACTTCATAAGATCGACACATATATTCCGCCACTAGCGTTGCCAGTATCCTTCGGCTACTCCTGTGCCGCACACTAAGCTACTTAGTGTTATATAGACTGTGTGCTTATATATTTTTATTTTTTTTACGTTGTTATTAACATACATTCTGTTTACTATCACCATAGCACTGTTGTTACATACTATCATATGAGAGCATATCAATAGATTTTGTGCTAAAGACAATATCAAAATGTTTTTTGAGCTCTTTTGGGCATTTACCCTTAGCTTATGTATAATTGCTTTGTTATGGATGTACACAAACAAATATATATCTCTCGCTAATCATTTTGTTTATATGTACATGCAGCAAGAGTATCTGATTTATATATATATATAATTTTTATTGGTATGTACACACATAGTCTGGTTTCTCACTCGTTCTCTCTCATTTTTTCATGTTTAGCCTTAAATATATCCGGGGTTTTGTCAATTTAGCTCCTCGTCTTTTATTCATTTCTTAGATTTACATGTGTAATACTTGTGCCACTATGTTACTCCTTTAAGAATAGACATCAGTTTCTTAATTACATACTTTATATTATTGGTCAGAAAAACTAGGGCGTTGTTTTGTTTTTACCAATCACATTTACCCACTTGGCTTTTTAAATGGGATGTGGGGGTTTAGCACTTAGGCTGTGACTACGGAATTTACTTCCGAAACGCGTATGCCTGCGTGCTGCGCCTAGGTTCACTTGACCGTTTGTTTGCTGTGTTCCTGTTTTTAACGAATATGAATAAAGACTGAATACTTTTATATAACTGATGGATGTCGGAATCTCTTTTCATGCATGTCTTGATAGAACATCAAAGACTTTTCGTTACACTATAACAGAATTAAGATTGCTAGGATTACAACTGTGACGTAGGAAGAGTCGCATGATAATCATTTAAAATCCTGCCTCCCACCAACGGACCGGTAACGCCGACCCGCTACAAGAGCGGTTAGGTCGGTCCTCTCAGAGCACACAGCTCTCTTTTTATTATTGGACACTTTTCCCAAAATTGCCAGGTACCATAGATATATTGTGGTTAACAATTTATAATAATCTCTATATGCATTAGTAATAGTGAATTTCATGTTATAAGGGAGACGTCCCTTTTTATCCATTGTATTATTTTAGAAATTTTATTAAACCTTGTTTAAACTAAGAAGTGTCTTCTAGTTTATAAACAGATACATTTTAATATATATATACATAGAGGTTTTGTTTAGACATTGTATATCAACTATATTCAGATCTATAATATATTATTTTTGGACAATATCTAGGATCGTATCATTTGCATAATTCATATATGGTTATAACTATATACATTTAATATTCTATACCATACACATATAAATAACACATAACATTATTATTTTTAAACAACATTATATGTATATTCTATATTATTTATCCGAGTAGGATCTTTTCACTGTATATATATATATATATATATATTTTTTTTTTTTTTAACCTGTGCTTTTAGCGCTAGACTATATTCACAACATTGTCACTACTGTCTTCTTTGAGGGGAACACACTAGTCTAGCAGGGTTATATTTCCTATAGCGTTTCTTCTTTTCTTTCTAAGTGATACAATCTCTACAAGATACTTTTATATACTATGTTTGGCGCCAAACTGACATCACAGGGTCCTATGGCTCCACCTAGTGGTGGTTTTCATTAAAAAACAGTGAAATATGTATCGGCATTTATTAAAAACATAGGTAACATAATGTCAGATGTATATTTCATTTCTTTGTTTATCTAAATTACTGTGTAACATTTTAACTTTTAATTTAGACTGCAGGCTTTTACAATGTTGCTTTATCTATCCATTAAGATTTTTATTATATTTAGTTGATTTAGTGGAAACAAGATAGATCAAAATCCTTATTCGGGCCTTTTGGAATTAGTGTATCAAAATGGTAAATCCACCACATCTCACGTTGTTTAAGTAGTTTTTCCCTATCCCTGCCATTTCTTTGTATCTTAACCTGTTCTATAATTTGCCATCTCAATTGTCTAATAGCATCTCCTTTTTACAAAAAATGTTTGGACAAAGGTGCCTCAATGTTCTTCCTTCTTATATTAGAACGATGTTGGCTAAGCCTCTCTCTGATCTTTTAGGTGGTCTCTCCCAAATAGACCAAAGAGCATGGACATTTGATTAAGTATACTACAAAGCTGCTGTTACACGTATTATAGCCCTCAACATTATAGCATTTTCCATTCTGAGGATGACATTTTTTTCCCTTTTATAATAGTTACAGCTGGCACAATTTAGACAAGGATAATTGCCATGACTTTTTGTTCCTATATATGATTGTTTCTCCACTTTATTGGGTCCTATATCTGATCTTACTAAGTGGTCTCCAATATTTGTGACCCTTTTATAGGCCATCATGGGGGTTCTTTAAATAGATCTATTTTAAGGTTACACTCTTTCAGCACATGACAATTTTTTCTGATGGCTTTGCTAAAACATTGCTATATGGATTATGCTGTGTAACAAATACCAATCTATTTGTGTTCTAATCTTTATTAGTTTTAATTGAAGGGCTTTGTATTTCCTTAACCTTCTCTTTTATTAATTTATGTGGGTAACCAATTCCTCATCGGTGACTACCCTTTTTACTCTGATGAGTTGACTTTTAGGCAAAGATTCCACTAATCCTCTGGGGTGAAAACTATTATAAAGCAACAATGTATTTGTATCAGTTTCCTTAGAAAACAGGTCTATGTTTAATACATTTAATCCTTTGGAGACCTTTGTATACAGGAAAGTAACTGATTCCTCACTATAGGTGATTGTAAATTGTAAACCTCTTACCATAGAGTTCAATTCATTAACAAACTCTATAAGGGTTCTATAAGGGTTCCAACGCTGCCCCACCATACGCCAAACACGTTGTCTATGTAGCGCCACCATATTGTGCCATATTTCTTAAAGAGTTCATTTTCATAGACAAATCTTTCCTCAAACTCGTTCATATACAGGTTGGCGTATGATGGGGCAACGTTGGAACCCATTGCTGTTCCCTTTGTCTGTACAAACCAATCTTCCTGAAACAAGAAGAAGTTCCAATATAAGATTAATCTTAATAGGCTGTCCAAAAATTGACATTGTAAAATAGAATCCCTGCCATTCACCATGAGTACCTTATTAATAATAGCAATACCTGTCTCATGCTTTGTAGATGTGTAAAGGCTTTTTACATCCATGGTGAACAGCAGATATCTATTAGAAGGAAATTCCAATTCTTTAATTTTAGTCAAGAAGTGTCCTGTGTCCTTTAAATAGCTTGCCATGCTGGCTACTATTGGCTGCAGTAGTTTATCTAAATACTAAACAATTGGTCTCCCTGGCGGTCTAGTGGGGTCTTTGTGTATTTTTGGGACAGTGTAAAAAATAGAGTTTCTTGGATTTTCAACAAAAAGATATGCAGCTAATTTAGCATCAATTATCCCATGTTCTAATGCATGATTTAAAATACTGTAATTTCTTTTTGAATTTTGACTGTTGGATTTCCTTCTATTCTTTTATAGGTGGAGGGATCATTTAGTTGTTCTTTTATTTCATCTTTATCGTAGCTTTTATCCAACATAACTGTTGCCCCATCCTTATCAGCCCCTTTAAGTATTATGTTTTTGTTGTTTTTAAGTGATTTTAAAGCAAGATGATCTGTTTTTGTGAAATTATTTTGTCTATTTTTAAACACTCTTTGTCCCCGTTGTTCAGCTTAACTTTTTCTTTTAGATGTTGCACCTCATTCTCCATCAAATTAATAAATGTATTCACACTGTGATTGGTTACATTGGGGTTAAACTTACTTTTTTTGCTCAAACTCAAATTTTTCAAAGTTAAAGCTTCCACAGATTTATTTTCACTTTTTCTAACACCATCATTGATATTAAATTCCCCACTGAACCACACTTTCAATTTTATGTTTCTTTAAAACTTTTGTAAATCTTTAGCCAGTTCAAAAAAGTCAATATCACTATAAGGGCAGAATGAAAGTCCCTTGTTAAGTACCGACAGTTCATCAGGGGAAGGGGTATATGATGAGATATTTACCACCGTATCAGTTGTTATTTCTTGTACTGACGTCATCTTGTCCTTCTTCTTGTTTGCCCCTTTTGTGGAGGGGTGTATTTATAGGCATTTTGAGGTTTGGGAAACTGTGCCCCTCCTGGTAGGATTGTATATCCCATATGTCACTAGCTCATGGACTCTTGCCAATATGAAAGAAATGAATATTTCATTCTAATGACACGATGAGTCCATGGATCATCAATTACTGTTGGGAATATCACTCCTGGCCAGCAGGAGGAGGCAAAGAGTACCACAGCAAAGCTGTTAAGTATCACTTCCTATGCACAATTCCCCAGTCATTCTCTTTGCCTCTAGTGCAAGGAGGAGGTGAAGTTATTAGGTGTCAGTTTTGTTTTAGACTCTTAAAGTGTCAGTTTAATGCATTTTAGAAGTATCCTTAATCCTTACTATAAGTGTAGTACAGATAGTATGCTTATATATATGTTTATTTGTACTATATGCACAGTATACTATACTATAGGCAGTGACAACATTTTTTTAAATGTTTTTTCTGTTGGAGTTTAACATCTGCTGTAAACTACTTTTTTAAAAAAAATATGAAAATCTTAAAGGGTACTCCCTTTTAAATTTTTCTAAACCCTATGTATCTCAGAATGATACTGTCTAGGCTATGCCGCAGTTTTCTCCTTATTGTCCCAAGCCTCTATGGCGTCACATGCAGTGCCCTGCGGTTCCCCTCAGTCTCCTGGAGGAGTGTATTTGCATACAGAATTTACAGCTCTAGTATCCCCTGCGGTATCTGCGGCTGGTCTTTTTCTCCCTGTTTACAGGGAAAATTCAAGTGGACATTTTAATGTTTCAGTTACTAAGGTTTCTGTTCCACATACTACTACACTGGTTTGCCTTCTTCTAAGTGAGGGCGATTTCTCAGATTTGGACAGTATAAATTCCTTCATCTGATACTGAAGTAGTTTCCTTCTGATGTATGCGTCATCTCCTCGTGTAGAGTTATAGGAGGTTTTAGCTACTTGAAAGACATTGACCCACTCTCGTTGCCAACCCTTGAAGTTTGGTAAACTTTATCAGTTCTATTTCTTTCCCTAAGGAAGTGTTTTAGACATGCTATGGGATTTTTCAGGAATAGGAGAAGTTGGGGATATTCTTTCCCTGTCTCCCGTCCTTTAAGTGACTCCTGTTGCTGTCTCCTTTAAAATGCACGTTTACTTTAGTAGAATTTTCTACTTTAGCTATAAGAACTTTGATCCCTGTGGATCTAGCTAGCTTTTTTTTTGGATCTATGGTTAAGAAGCATACTAGACCTCTGGGTTTTATGACTGAAATTTGGGTTGGCTGGGAAGCCTACCTGTGGCCTTGTGGGGCAGCCTAGGATTTATAGTTGTGCAGTTGCAGATTTAATATTTTACCTCCATTCCATGCTTCTGGCATTTCCTTTTTAGGATATTTGGCCATAATTTTATTCTGACTTTGGAGGGAAAGTTTTTTTTCCTTTTCGGAAGAATTCCTCATTTTGGACAGATTTCTCTTTCTGGAGTATCTGTGTTCCAGGTATGTTGGGAGACTTTCCCCGAACTGGGTTCAGGACTCCTGGGAAGTCCTAGTTACAGTCCCAGTCTGGAAACAGGTTCTAAAGTTTTCTATAGTATCCTTTCTCATTGGGTCAAGAGGGCCTGTTCAGAACAAACATTCGGCTAGATTAAGAGTTTTGCATTATGATGGGTGCAGTGCTAACTTGCACGTTATTGTCACCACTCACTTACCTTCAGCGCTGGTATTACAGTATTTTTATAAACCCGGCGTTAAAAGGCAAGACGTGAGTGTAGAGCAAACTTGTGCTCCATACCGCACTCCAATACCAGCGCTGCTTAAGTCAGCGGTGAGCTGGTTGTACGTGCTCGTGCACAATTTCCCCATAAACATCAATGGGGAGAGCCGGCTGAAAAAAAGTCTAACACCTGCAATAAAGCAGCGTAAAGCTCAGCAACACAGCCCCATTGATTCCTATGGGGAAACTAAATTTATATTTACACCTAACACCCTAACATGAACCCCAAGTCTAAACACCCCTAATCTTACACTTATTAACCCTATAATATAATGATCCCACAGCACCTTAAATGTAAAATGTCCTTTATTAGCAACACTTGGACAGAGTCTCATGCAACGTTTGGGGAACGCAGTCCCTTAATCATGCATAACATGTAGCACACCTGTACCTATACTTAAAGGTATAACCGACCAATCACTGATCAGTTTAAGTAAAGGTACAGGTTCCCGAAACGTCGCATAAGACTCTGTCCAAGTGTTGCTAATAAAGGACATTTTACATTTAAGCTGCTGTGGAATCATTATATTGTTCATTATTGTATGGCTAGTGGTCGCTAGCTGGCTTATGTGCACCTGGCCGGTTCAGGCCATTCCTCGATTGCTGGGTTCAATTTGTTTTGTTGCTGTACACTTATTAACCCCTAACCTGCCGCCCCGACATTGCCGACCCCTACATTATACTGATTAACCCTTAATCTGCCGCTCCGGACATCGCCACCACTATAATAAACATATTAACCCCTAAACCGCACACTCCCACATTGCAAACACTAGTTAAATATTATTAACTCCTAGTCTGCCGCCCCTAACATCACCGCCACCTACTTACATTTATTAACCCCTAATCTGCCACTCCAACGTCGCCGCCACTATACTAAATTTATTAAACCCTAAATCTAAGTCTATCCCTAACCCTAACACCCCCTAACTTAAATATAATTAAATCTAAATCAAACTTACTATTAATAACTAAATAATTCCTCTTTAAAACTAAATACTTACCTGTAAAATAAACCCTAAGCTAGCTACAATATAACTAATAGTTGCATTGTATCTAGCTTAGGTTTTATTTTTATTTCATAGGCAAGTTTGTATTTATTTTAACTAGGTATAATAGTTACTAAATAGTTATTAACTATTTACTAACTACCTAGCTAAAATAAATACAAATTTACCTGTAAAATAAAACCTAACCTAAGTTACACTATCACCTAACCTTACACTACAATTAAATAAATTACCTAAATTAAATACAATTAAATAAATTAAATACAATTACCTACATTACAAAAACCCCCACTAAATTACACAAAATAAAAAACAAATTACAAGATGTTTAAGCTTGTATATTTAAGCCCTATCAAAATAAAAAAAGCCCCCCCAAAACAAAAAAAAACCCTAGCCTAAACTAAACTACCAATAGCCCTTAAAAGGGCCTTTTGCGGGGCATTGCCCCAAAGAAATCAACTCTTTTACCTGAAAAAAAAAATACAAACAACCCCCCAAAAGTAAAACCCACCACCCACACAACCAACCCCCCAAATAAAACCCTAACTAAAAAAACCTAAGCTCCCCATTGCCCTGAAAAGGGCATTTGTATGGGCATTGCCCTTAAAAGGGCATTTAGCTCTATTGCAGCCCAAAGCCCTAACCTAAAAATAAAACCCACCCAATAAACCCTTAAAAAAAAAAACTAGCACCAACCCCTGAAGATCCACATACAGTTTTGAAGATCCGACATCCATCCTCAACGAAGCTGGGAGAAGTTCTCAATGAAGCCGGGAGAAGTCTTCATCCAAACTGGGAGAAGTGGTCCTCCAGACGGGCAGAAGTGGTCCTCCAGACGGGCAAAAGTCTTCATCCAGACGGCATCTTCTATCTTCATCCCCAAATTAATGTTTCTTTAAGTGACGTCATCCAAGGTGGCGTCCCTTAGATTACATCAGCCAATCAGATTCAAGGTTGAAAAAATCCTATTGGCTGATTGCATCAGCCAATAGGGTTTTTTCAACTTTAATTCTGATTGGCTGATAGAATTCTATCAGCCATTCGGAATCTAAGGGACACCATCTTGGATGACGTCACTTAAAGAAACATTCATTTGGGAAGAAGACTTCGTCGCAAGAGGATGCTCTGCGCCGGATGTCTTGAAGATGGAGCCGCTCCGCGCCGGATGGATGAAGATAGAAGATGCCGTCTGGATGAAGGCTTCTGCCCGTCTGGAGGACCACTTCTCCCAGCTTGGATGAAGACTTCCCCCAGCTTTGAGGACTTTTTGCTGCTTCGTTGAGGACTTCTCCCGGCTTCGTTGAGGATGGATGTTGGATCTTCAAAACAGTAAGTGGATCTCCAGGGGTTAGTGTTAGGTTTTTTTAAGGGTTTATTGGGTGGGTTTTATTTTTAGGTTAGGGTTTGGGCCGCAATACAGCTAAATGCCCTTTTAAGAGCAATGCCCATACAAATGCCCTTTTCAGGGCAATGGGGAGCTTAGGTTTTTTTTTAGTTAGGGTTTTATTTGGGGGGTTAGTTGTGTGGGTGGTGGGTTTTACTGTTGGGGGGTTGTTTGTATTTTTTTTTTTGGTAAAAGAGTTGATTTCTTGGGGGCAATGCCCTGCAAAAGACCCTTTTAAGGGATATTGGTAGTTTAGTTTAGGCTAGGTTTATTTTTTATTTTTGGGGGACTTTTTTATTTTGATAGGGCTATTAGATTAGGTTTAATTAGTTTAAATATCTTGTAATTTTTTATTTTGTAAAATTTAGTGGTTTTTTTTGTAATTTAGGTAATTGTATTTAATTTAGTTAATAGTATTTATTTTAGATAATTTATATAATTTGTAGTGTGGTGTTAGTGTAACTTAGGTTAGGTTTTATTTTACAGGTAAATTTGTATTTATTTTAGCTTGGTAGTTATTAAATAGTTAATAACTATTTAGTAACTAGTCTACCTAGTTAAAATAAATACAAACTTGCCTATGAAATAAAAATAAAACCTAAGCTAGATACAATGTAACTATTGGTTATGTTGTAGCTAGCTTAGCGTTTATTTTACAGGTAAGAATTTAGTTTTAAATAGGAATGATTTAGTTATTAATAGGTTTTCTTTAGATTTTTTTTTTTTTTTATTCATGTAAAAAGAATTATGAAGTTACAGCAGTACGGAGACGCAGCTCCAACATGTCACAGAAAGAAAAAACAAAGCTGGTTCCTTTTAATTTCTTTTAACACATAAATATTATATAATCCAACCGGAGGGCTCTCCCCGTCAAAAATCCCTGTCCGCCAGCTTCTCTTGATGTCAGACTTTGAAGTGGTAAGGAAATGGTGTTAAATGTAAGCAAACCTATCAAGGGGTTAGGTGTCTGCGTTGTGTGTTGCTACGGGGTCAAGTTGTTGGTGGGTGATGTTTTAGTGAGGTGTATCTGTCCCAAATCGCCATCATTTCAGCATATATATCCATCCTCTCTGTTTGCATGTAATGGAACTCTTCTAGATCCAAATTTTCCGTTACCCTCAATTTCCACATGGGTAAAAGTGGGGTGTCCTTGCTTTTCCAGTTTTTTACAATTAAGAATTTAACGCTATTGGTCATGATATAAAATAGTTTTTTATGTGGTTTATGTTTGATCCTGGGGGGTTGTTAAGTAACCAGATTAAAGGGTCTAGTGGAAGTGTTATTTCGAAAATATGTTCAATTTCTGTTATTATCTCTCTCCAGAAACTCTGGACAGAGGAACACCACCACCATATGTGAGCCATGTCGCTGCCGACATGTCCGCAGCGCCAGCAGGTGTTAGGAGAGTTTGGAAATAATCTATTTATTCTGCGGGGCGTATAGTACCATCTATGCAGAATCTTCAGATTAAGCTCTAGCGTGGCGGATGAGGAAGATGATTTTAGTGTAGACAATATAATTTGAGAGCTCGTTTGTGGTAATATCATTTGTCCCAAGTCTCTCTCCCATCTCTCAATGTATGGCAGAGTGTGACCTGGTTGTAATTGGGTTAGTAATTTATAGATGAGTGAGATTGTGTGTCTTGGAGGGGAGGATCTGGTGAATAAACTTTCAAAGTTAGTGAGGGGTCTGGTCATGTTTTGGGATTGTGGGTGTGTGCTTAAGAGGTTATGTATTTTGTGGTAGGTAAACCATTGTTTAAAACATGTAAGACCCTGGGTAATCAGCTCGTGTTGTGGTTTTAGTTTCTCATTTTGAAGGAGAAGGTGCAAATGTATGTCTGAGCTGTGTGGGAGCGTAGCATCTTGTGCCAATTGGGTTCTAAAGTCTAACAGTCCGTTTTCTATCAGTGTTGTAAGTGGGGATGGCTTAGAAGAGATAAATGGAAATTGTAGTAGATTGGATTCCCAGTTTTTAAAGATTTCTAATATGATCGGGTTGGCCGTATATGCGGAAACTTCTTTCTTCGTGAGGGTCCAGCAAAACGAGCTGATGTGTTTAGTTTGCAAGATTCTAAGTTCTATCATGACCCATGCTTTATGTATATTATTCATATATAAGTCTAGAATGCATTGTAAGAAGATTGCACTTCTATATATTTTGAGATTAGGTAGCCCCAGGCCCCCTTGAGTCTTGGGAGATGTCATTATGCGTTTTTGGATCCTAGGGTGTTTCTTGCTCCATGTTAAGTCGCTGAATGCTTTCTGTAGGGAGTCCAAGTATTGGTCAGGAATTGAGATCGGGAGTGTTTGTAGTAGATATAATATACGGGGGAATATTTTCATTTTTATTGTATTTATTCTCCCTAGCCAGGAAATACTTTTGTTTTTCCATCTTGAAAGGTCGTTTATTATGCTCTCTTTTAAGGGTGCAAAATTGTATCTAAATAGCTGATCTAGAGAAGGTGTGATGTTGGTTCCTAAGTACTTTATGTACGTCAAACGCCACAAAAAAGGGGAAACCTTTTTGACTCTGAGTAGTGTTGGTTGGTCTAATGTAATGTTCAGCATTTCAGATTTGGTTGAATTTATTAGGAAATTAGAAAGACATTTAAAATTCTGAAATTCTGTCACTAATAGCGGTATTGCCAATTCAGGGTTTGTTAATGTAAACATAACGTCATCTGCATAAAGGGATATCGTGTATTGGCGTGGGCCTATTATAATTCCTTCTATTTGGGAGTTTTGCCGAATTTTGGTTGCCAATGTCTCTATAACACATTCGAAGAGTATAGGGGAAAGAGGGCATCCTTGTCTGGTTCCATTAGTAATATTAAATGGGTCTGAAAGGATGCCATTAAGAAGGAGGGGCGAGTGTATAGTGCGATAATGCGTTGAGTCATTAGCTTCCCAAAACCCATATGTATGAGCGGACCCATGCTACCCGATCGGAAGCTTTTTCCGCATCGGTGGATAGAAGAACTAGGGGGATGTTTTGCTCTCGGGCCTGTTGTATTAAGTTCAAGGACAAACCCAACCTGGTCCGAATTTATAATATCTGGGAGAATGTTGTTTATCCTATTCGATAATATTTTTGCGTAAATCTTTACGTCTGCGTTCAAAAGTGAGATAGGACGGTAATTAGCCGGCTGGTCTATTGGTTTCCCGGGTTTGGGGATTACTATGATATGTGCCTCTAAGGAATGCTTGGGAAAGGGATGCTCATCATCTATGGCATTAAAGTAGGCGACTAAGGGTGGTAGTAATAGTTCTTGGAATTTAGCATAATAAGTATATGTGAACCCGTCAGGGCCAGGTGATTTACCTGTGGGGAGGTTTTTTATCATATTTTGGATCTCTATGGAGGTGATGGGTTCCTCTAATTTTTCCTTTTGATCTTGTGTTAGTGTGTTTAGCTTTAATTTGGAAAGGAATTGTTCCATCTGTTCTTTGCTTTGCCACTGGGAGGATCGGCTTTGGGGGGATGTACCCGATAGATTATAGAGGTCTCTGTAAAAAGACTGGAAAACTTTTGCTATGGCGTGTGATGAGTGATGTTTTTGTTGGTGTTTATCTGAGATCTGGAGAATGTAGTTGCTTTTATTCTTCTTCCCTAAATATCTTGCTAAAGAGCGACCTGGTTTGTTATGAGTGTCAAATGCCTGTTTATTAAGGAAAAGTCAGCGCCGTTTGAAGTCTTTATTTAGTATGGATGCTAGTTCCATACGTTTCTTAGAGAGGGAGTTTAAGATTTCAGAATTAGTGGGATTAGATTTATGTACCATTTCTATCTGGTCTATTTTGTTAATGAGGGCTGTAGTTTTTTCCCTTCTTATTTTATTCTGTTTGGCTTTCAATGCTATCAAATCTCCTCTTATTACACTCTTATGTGCCTCCCAGTTATTTTGAGGGGAGGTATCAGAGTCTTTATTAAACTGAAAGAATTCTGTGATGCGTTTCTCCAATGTTATATTTATCTCGGGGTCTGTGAGTATTCTGTCATCTAATTTCCATATAAAGTTTGTTATGGGTTTGGATGGCCAGATAAGTGTAGCATGTACTAGCGCGTGATCTGACCAGACTACGGATGATATGTCAGTCGCTGTGAACATTCCCATCCCCGTAACATCAGTGAAGATATAGTCAATTCTCGTGTACAATTTGTGAGGAAAGGAATAAAAAGTGTAATCCCTAAGGTTTGGGTTAAGTGTTCTCCAAATGTCTTTAATGGCTAGTTGCTTAAGTAGCTTGTTAGTTTTTGTAATGACTTTAGTTAGAGTAGAGGTGTGTCTCATTGAGCAGTCTAGGTCAGGGTTTAGTGGAATATTCAGGTTGCCCCCTATTATCAGGGTGCCCTTGCCGTGTTCCATGATTTCTTCTGAAAGTTTCCGAACAAATAGATGTTGTTTGGTTTGTGGGGCATAGAGAGCTGTCAGGGTGATGGGTCTGCCATATAGCAGGCCCATAATTAGAATATATCTTCCCTCCCTGTCTCGAATTGTTTTGAGTTCCTGAAAGGGTATGCCTTTCTTGATTAAAATCCCTACTCCTTGTATTTTACGACTGGGGTGTGATGCATAATAAGAAGTACCATATTTAAAATGAAAGGTTTTAGGTTCCCTCCCCTTTAAAAAGTGTGTTTCCTGAATCAGGATGATATCTCCTTTATGTCTCTGAATGTCATGTAAAACCATATTCCGCTTCCTAGGTGAGTTAAGTCCCTTTGTGTTGATGGTGATTACTCTTAAAGAGTGGTCTGGTTTTGCTATTCTATGACTTAATGACATTGTTGTCGTTGTAGGAGGGAATATCTGATGTATGAGTTAGGTACACCATTTCGTAAAAGATTAGTAGAGAGGGCAGGTGTAAGGGCAAAAGAGTGATGCATATGTGGACCCCCCCCCCCGGTTGGACAGTGAAAACCCAAATAACATAAAACATATAAACAAAATTAAACATACAATTATTCTAATACATAGTGGTATATTAACCATCATATACCTACTATATTTCTAACTAGGGGGAAGTTGCATCCCAACATCTCTGAGAAATAAATGATAGGCAGTGCTTATTAAACTTATATAGGTCTTATGGTAGAAAGTCATCAGCCCATCTAGAATTTGTTGTAGAAGCTACATTATCTGCAAAAGTCTGTGTCCTTCTTGTAGCTTGTGAGAGAGTACGTGGAACAAATGGCTGTTTAATAAAATATTAAAACTTCAATACCTAATAATAACATTGGTGACCAAAAAACAGATCAATTATTGAAGCTAAGGTTGGGCTTCAAGGCAGCCAAGGGTACTCCGTTAAACCAGAAGATTGTCAGCCATGATAAGAAATGTAACGATAGCAACTAAGTGTATACAGTTCTGTGTTCTTCTTATAACTTAAGAGAAAGTGCTTAGGACAAATGGTTGTTTTGCTTAACAGTAAACCATCAAAGACTAATAAACCCATTGGTAACTATGCATAGATTATTTAACTAAACTAAAGCTAGGCTTCGAGGCAGCAGAAAATATAACATTAAAACGACAATCATATAAAGAGATTCTAGGTAAAACTGGGTCTCAACAAATCACAAATGTTTCTAGTTAGTTATATCTCTCACATAACAGGTTCAGTATGATGTAAACAACTCAATTCAAGCAAACTTGTACAAATAACTAGTTAGGTATCAGTGATACTTAGCTGCCAGGAAATGTCCCATCTTTTGCCGTCTTTATGCAGGCTCTGTGGAGGCTGGAAGAAGTTGTTTCCTCTTTCTTTGCACTGTAATCCACTGGGCCCGTTGGGGTTTAGGATGTGAGGTTGTAGAGATAGAAGGGTTGTCAGGGCCAGTGTCCGGCAGGTCATGTGGAGGAACAAGAGTAGTGTTGAGAAATTTAGAAAGGGAGTCTAAGTCCGTTGTGTCTCTGTAAGTAAATTTACTTCCATCTCTGGTGATAATGATACAGAAGGGGAATCCCCATCTGTATTTGATCTTCTTTTCTTGCAATACCGTTGTAATAAATTTTGCTGATTTCCTTCTCTCTATTGTTGTCGGGCAAAGGTCCTGGTAAAATTGGAGCTCTGTGTCCAGGTGCTTGAAGGATCTGGTGACACGTGCCACAGTCCAAATAGTATCTTTGTCTTTGTAATGCAATAGACGTACTATCACATCTCTTGGCGGGGCAGGTGGGGAAGGTTTAGGCCTCAATGCCCTGTGTGCTCTCTCGATCGAGGCTTCAGTGAAGTGTGTAGAATGAGTTAGAGAATTGAATAATTCCACCAAGTAAGGCTGGAGTTTGTCTGGTGTTATTTCTTCAGCTAATCCTCGGATCCTTAAGTTGTTGCACCTACTTCTGTTCTCAAGGTCCTCAACCTTATCTTGCAGTGTTGAGATAGAAGAGGTGTGTTGTGCTAGGCAAGTTTCAGCTGAAGAAAGCATTGTGTTAATAGTGTCTTGTGTTTCTTCCAGATCTTCAATTCTAGACCCTAGATCAGTAATATCTTTCCTCACCGCAGACATTTCAGATTTTATGAACACTTTGAGATCTGCTATATCAGACTTGGAAGGAAGTTTTTCTATGATAGCTTGTATATATGTCAGTTGGGTTTGAGATGGCATTGTATCATTTATGGATTGTGGCTGGGACTCAGTGTCATCCATTATAGATTGAGAAAGTTTGTTATCTGGTTGTTCTCGTGTGGTAAAGAACGTAGAAAGAGTGGAAGATTGGGTCGGTAGCTTGCTATTTTTCTCCCCCTTTGTTTTCTGTCTAGAGGTCATTTTAGTAATCTGTGACTGAGCCAGCCGGGTTAATTATGTAAGTGCAGCGTAGATAAAGTTAGGGGATGAGATTCACAGTGTGCAGGCCTCTCCACTGCTGAAAATTGGGTTGCCCAGATGTATACTATGCTCCTGTCAGATCATGTCAAAAGTAGTTAATGATCTTGCTACGTGATGTGGAGAGGGAAAGAAAATAGCGTTTCTGTCTACTGCCCGGGAAGCATAGAAAACAAAAGAAGGGTATCCTAAGTCTGTTCACACCTTCGTTATTGTGATCTCCTTTGCCTTATACACCACAGTCCCCATATCTGGTAATAAGCGTACATATGAATGTGTTCTGACCTGGGCTTATCATTTAGTGGACAGGGTTGCAAGTATTTGGATCTTGTCCATTGTCGGATTGCACGTTTAGGGTGTACACGAGGTACTTACTTAAAGCGGGGAACGTCTCGCATCCTAAGTGACCAGCACCCGACTCCTGTTATCTTAATAGCCACCGGAGCGTGGTAGGGGGTCGTCTTGTTAAGCCATCTTTCTGTGAGGTAGGTTGTTATCAGTGCTTGCCAGATGGCCCTTGCGAATGAAAATGTCGGATCTCACGTTAGCAGGCCCCCACTCTGTAACAGTCCGTCTTATGCTAGCCTGTCCGTTCTTCTGTTACCAATCTGCTCCAGCTACAATGCGACAGCACTGTGACAGATCAGTGTCGCTTTTTTTCTTTAATGCAGCCTGTTATCGGGCGATGTTGGGAAAACAGCTACGGAGCTTGCTTACAAAGCTGCCATGTTCCCGCACGGCGTAGCTCCGCCCTTCTTTAGATTTATTTTAATTATTTTTAAGTTAGGGGATGTTAGGGTTAGGGTTAGACTTAGATTTAGGGGTTAATAAATTTAGTATAGTGGCAGCGACGTTGGGGGCGGCAGATTAGGGGTTAATAACTGTAGGTATGTGGTGGCAATGTCGTGTGCGGCAGATTAGGGGTTAGTATTTTTATTTTAGTGTTTGCGATGCGGGAGGGCCTCAGTTTAGGGGTTAATAGGTAGTTTATGGGTGTTGGTGTACTTTTTAGCACTTTAGTTATGCGTTTTATGCTACAACTTTGTAGTGCAAAACTCATAACTACTCACTTTAGAATATGTTACGAATCTAGCGGGATAGGCTGTACCGCTCACTTTTTGGCCTCAAAAAAAAAAGCTTGTAATACCGGCGCAATGGAAGTCCCATTGAAAAAAGACTATATGCAAATTGCGTAAGTTGATTTGCGGTAAGGCCAAAAAAAGTGTGCGGGACAGCTGTACCTACAAGACTCGTAATAGCAGCAGGAGTAAAAAAGCAGCGTTATGAGGCTTAACGCTGCTTTTTTACTCAGAACGCAAAACTCGTAATCTAGCCGATAGGACTTATTGTTTCTTTGAGCGGATTCTTCTCAAGTTTTCTGAGAAGGACTTGGGTCTAAGTATGTTTTTCTGGACAATATATGGTTCCGGTATCTTTCATCCTTGAACAATCTCTGTTCAGAGTTTTTGTTAAATTTCTTTCCCATAGATGGGATTGAATCTGTATTAGACTCCCCTTATCACATCTCAAGGAGGATTAATGGACCATTTTTTTCTTTACTGCTCCCATTTCCATCAGATATCCTGGAAGTTTCAGATGGCCATGTCGGGTCATTACATAGATAGCCGCCTGGGTTCATCGGGTGCAGTAGACGTGGATTTTTATAACTTCTCGATCTAGGAGATGAGGTTTAACAGAGATTAAATGTTTAAGGAATTTTTCATTTTCCTCCCTGCAGCCTCATGTCCAGTCAATAGCAGGCTCTTGCCGTCTGGTAGATAGATTAGCCGTTTTTTTTTTTTTAACAACCTGGAGGTTGGGAGTTTGGATCTTGTTGCAGTGGGATTTTTTTCTCTCCGTTCAGGGATTTTCTGTATGGAGGGAATTGGTCGATGATACATGGACTTTATCCCTTTGCTGTTTTCCGATAAAATGGAGATCTCTCGGATCTATCTTGGAGAATGGATCTCGTCTCGTTCGACTACAGTCTTCTTCCTGTAGTGGTCTGTCTCAGGGTGTGTGATTCTGGAGACATTCCTGGGTAATGTGACCATGGGCACCATCCTGCTGGACTGGGGAGCAGCCTGGGTTATGTGTCTGCCCTTCCCTTTAACATAAGGGAGTGGAGAGTGAACTTTCCAGCCCCTGATGGCTTTGCCTCAGTATCTGTCAGTCGGTCAATATCTCTCGAATGGTTTATTTCTCCCATTTTGGGGGAACTCAGAGTTCCTTTACTATGCTGGAGGCATGGATTGTTAGGTGGGCGGATCTTCACAATGGTTGTCTGTCGTCCTCTTTTCAGGGGAGGACATTCAGGATTTGAAATTATGAACAGTGGATTTATAGAATTTTGTCCTTCTCCATGGTGTCCCGGTAAAGGGTTTGTTAGTCAGTTCCCTGAGGGGTCTGATTTTCTTTGAGTTAGCTGTGGTAGCCTGATGGTCAGTTTAGCTGTCTAGCAAGAGGGTAGCCGCAGTTTGAAGCTGTAGCTATTTGCTCCTTGAATGTGTACTCCCAAGTTTAATGGTCTATTTTGCTACTTAGCGCCTGGCGGATGTGCCAGGTGTGCAATCTCTTGTCAGGCCCTGGTTATAATCAGGCCTGTGTTAAGTCAGTGGCTCCACCTTGGAGTCTTATCTTTGTTTTTATATTTTTTTTTTCTCAGGGCTCCGTTTGAGCCTTTTCATTCCATTGATATTAAGTTATTATCTGGGAATTCTTCTACTCTGAGTGTTTCTGAGCTCTCAGCTCTGCAGTGTGATTCTTCTTATTTCATTGGATAAGGCGGTTCTCCGTACCAAATTTGTTTTTTTTCCTAAGGTTGTTTCGGACAGGATCATTATTAAGGGAAATTGCTGTTCCTTTTCTCTGTCCTAATCCTTCTTCTTATAAGGAATGTTACTTCTCTACTTAGATGTTGTGTGTGCTCTTAAGTTCTTTTTGCAAGCTTGACGGTTTTTTTCAGTTTTCCGCTGTTTTGTTTGTTTTTCTGGACAATGTAAGGGTCAGTAAGCTACTGCCATTTCTTTTTCTCTCTCTGGTTGAGAAGTATTTCTCGGTTGGCATATGGGACTGCTGGACAGCAGCCTCCTGAGAGAATTACTGTTCATTCCACCTGGGCGGTGTCTTCATTTTGGGCTTTCAAGGATGAGGCCTCTGTTGAACAGATATGTAATGCAGAGACTTGGGCTTCTTTGCACGTTTTCTAATTTTTTTTTTTTTTAAATCAGCTTTATTGAATGATCAGACATCATATTACAATCATTATCACACAGTGACAAATCAAAATGCACAGAGCTCCACATAATTCAAAATAACATTGTGTTGTGCGTATCTTAAAGCATTATGAACATTATGTAATAACAAGACATCCGATCATTTTTTAGATCAGAAAAACTCTTAACACAAAAAGCAATTTAATCATTCCAAGCCGAGTGTTTCGGTATAACTCTGTTGTGTAAAACTAAACTGTTTGTAATCTGAGGATCTAAGTTTGCCGTATATCATAGCTGGTTGATTATTCGGCACACTCAGCCTGGTCAGGTCTTTGTAAGGAGGTTGAAGAAGTGAAGGTGTATAGGGGAAGGGATGAATAAGAGGGGCAATAGTAGAGGGACAAAGGTATCAGCAAAGGGGTTAAGAAGTTTAGGTCGGGGGGGTATGCGAGGGTCAGAAAGGGGGAGAGAAAAAAAAAAAAAGGGGGGGGGGGAGGGGAGAAGAGGGGAGAGGTTTCCACTCTTCACGGGTTCATCTCAGTAACTCATGTAAGTCAGGTCCTGTATACTCTGCCAAATCAGCAATGGCTTATATGTCTCTGCCTTCCCAAATTAGAGTCATGTATTCATGCAGCTCTAGTTTCCCAGTTCGCAGGTAATGATACCTCTCTAGATTCAGGAGATCTCTTACCTCCCGTCTCCATTCGTCCAGGCTCGGTGCCTGAGGCGACTTCCAATGTCTCGGAATGAGACTCTTGGCCCCATTCAACATGAGGAGGAGTAAATGGCGTTTGGCTACCATAGCCATCTTGGGGAGTTCGTGATAGATTAGGTAATTGGGGTTTGGTGGGAGGATCACCCGGAGCAGTCTGCTACTTTCTCCAAGTACTTCCGTCCAAAAATGTTGTATCAGCGGGCATTGCCACCATATATGCAATATGGATCCCTCTTCTCCACAGCCCCTCCAGCATTCCCCACCAGCGTGGGGGTATATTTTCTTCAGTCTCTGAGGGGTGAGATACCACCTGCTCAGAAACTTAAAGTGCATTTCCTGCAATCTTGCCGATACAGAGGCTCGTTTAGCTCTATCAAAGATTGTCAGCCATGTTTTGGGATCGATCTCCACTCCCAGGTCTCTCTGCCATGCAATCGTGTAAGAGGGCAGCGCTACCTCTCCTCCTTCTATTAGGAGTTTGTATAAGGTCGAGATCAAATGGCGAGGATGGGTTTCTGATGTGCAGAGTGTTTCAAACAGCGTTCTCTGTTTGTTTAAAGAGTCTCTGCTCCCTAGAGTGCTGAAGTAATGTTTAAGTTGGGTAACTCGGAACCAAGAAGTGAAGAGCTCCTGATCCCAATCTGCAAGATCCCTCTGCGTTTTCAATTTCCCATTTATTAAGGCGTTAGAGACCATTGTTACGGACAGTGGATAACTTGAGCCCGTGGAATAAGCTCTGTTGGCAATGCCATTATCCGGGTTTTCTCGAACGGGTATTAGTGGGGAAGCTATGGAGGAGATATGACACCCCGTCTTGAGTGCTCTATCCCAGATTTGCAAAACATCTCTAATCAGGGGGTAGTGCGCTATTTGGTCTGGGCGGGAGCCAGGACTAATCCAAGCCAGCGCTCCCACGTTCCCCCTCTGCAGGATCTCCCTGTCAAGGGCTATCCACGCCTTGTCTGCCGATCCCCGGCACCATTCAACTATGCGCTGCAAAGAGATTGCTGTAAAATACTCACTCAGGCGGGGAACTCCTGCCCCCCCTCTGTTCCTGGGGAGGTACATTGTCCTTTTTTGTATTCTCGGTCTCCGTCCCATCCAGACATATGTCTCCATTGCCACTTGTATTTGGTGAATTAAATGACCTGCGGAAGCTAGGGGGACCGCTTGCATGACATATAGGACTCTGGGCAGGATATTCATTTTAACGACGTGAATCCTGCCCATCCAGGAGATGGTTTTGTTCTCCCACATCTTAACGTCTCTCTGAATATCGTCTCTGATAGCTTTATAGTTCACAGCGACTATATCTGAGATTGATGGTGTTAAGGTAATGCCCAAATATTTCAAATGTTTGGATGCTACTTTTAAGGGGCAACCGAAGCTCTGGCTTAGGAAAGCTTCTTGTGGCATTGATATATTCAAGATTTCGGACTTAGAAAGGTTAAGTGAGAAATCCGAAACTCTGCCGAACACCTCAAATTCCCCCAGTGCAGATTGCAGGGACCGAGAGTTGTCTGCCAATGTCAATAGAACATCATCGGCATACATTGCCAGCTTATGCTCCAGTCCTCCTGTTTGTATGCCTCTGATATTAGGGTTGGCTCGGATGTGGCTTGCCAGAACCTCCATAACAAGTGCAAAGAGCAGAGGTGAAAGTGGGCACCCCTGTCTCGTGCCGTTAGTGATGGGAAAGGGCTCTGAGAACAAGCCATTCACCCGAACTCTAGCGTTAGGTTTGGAATACAGGGAGAGGACTAAATTTATAAAATTTGTCCCCATGCCCATTTTTCTCATGGTATGCTGCATGAAGGTCCAATTTACCCGGTCAAAGGCTTTTTCCGCATCCGTTGATACAAGTACCAACGGTGCGGAGTCAGCCTGAGCATGTGAGATCAGTTGGATGACTCTGAGAATATTGTCACGTGCCTCACGGGCTGGGATGAATCCCGCCTGATCAGTACTTACCAGCTGTGGGAGAAGTTTCTTAAGGCGATTCGCTAATACCTTGGCCAAGATTTTAATGTCGCAGTTAAGCAGAGAAATGGGTCTGTAACTGCTAGGGTGATTCTCTGGTTTACCCGGTTTCGGGATTACTGTGATAAATGCCTCAAGCATTGAGTGTGGCAATTCTGGTGTTTCAGATAACTGGTTGAATAGGCGGAGCATGCGAGGAACTAAAAGACCCGCAAATTTCTTATAGTAACGTGTCCCAAATCCATCGGGGCCAGGACTTTTGCTTACTGGGAGGTCTTTAATGGCCGATAGGAGCTCCTCGCAGGTAAGGGGAGAATCAAGAGCTTCTGCTTCTTCCCCTGATAGGCATGGGAGTTCTGCCTTCGAGATGTAATCTAGGATTTCCCGTGTAGGGGTCTGCTCATCCTCTAGGGCACCCTGTCCGGCGACACAATCACGTATATTATATAAGGACTTGTAATATTGTCCGAAGATATTAGCAATAGATTGTCCGTCATTGTGTTTCTCGCCCTGTTTGTCGACCATCTCATAAACATAGGAGCGCAGTCTCTTCCTAGCCAGTGCCCGGGCCAAAAGCTTACCCGCTTTATTACTATGCTCAAAGAACTGTTGGCGCAAAGTAAGTGCTTTCCTATGCTGTTCTTTCTGTAAATGATTCAGCAGGGCTGATCTAGCTTCAGACAAGCTCTCTTGCCTTTCCCGGTTGTGTGGTTGCTCCTTGTGAGCCAATTCCGTTTGGCTCACTTGAGCTAGGAGGGCATTATAGGTGTCTCTTTTTGCTCTGCGCAACATTGCGCTGTGTCTCATCAGTATACCTCTGACAACACACTTGTGTGCCTCCCATACTACTGAGTCTGCCAAAGTCTCATCTACGTTGAAACGAAAGTATTCGTTAATCCCATCTTGTAGTTTTTGCATTAGAGATTTGTCATCCAATAGGTTTTCGTCCAATCTCCAAAGATATGGTATTATCGGGGTATTGGGCCAGTCTATTGTACATCTGACAGGGGCATGATCTGACCACGTTATTGGATTGATACAACAATCCGTCGTGACTGTAAGTCCCGCGGAGTCAGTGAGGAGGTAATCTATCCTCGTGTATTTTTTGTGAGGGAACTAGTAAAAAGTATAATTCCTCTCTTTCGGATGTAGGGTCCGCCAGATGTCATGCAGAACCATATCCCTTAATGATCGTGTCAGGTGCTTAACTACTCTGCTCGGGGCACTAGAAAGACCGTCCGAGGTATCCATGGCTGGGTCTAGGGAGACATTAAAGTCTCCTCCCACATAAAGTATCCCTTTCTGTATTTCAAGGATCTTAAGCACAATTTTCTTAAAGAATAAGTCTTGGGCAGTGTTTGGGAAGTAGAGGTTAACCAGAGTCATATGTCTACCATATAACGTGCCTACTAAAATTAAGTACCTTCCATTGGGGTCTTTTAATTCTTGTTCGGTCTGGAATGGTGTGGAGTGGCGAAACAAGATCCCCACTCCGTTCTTTTTGGAAGGTCCAGATGCGAAGTGTGCGGTCGGGTAGTGTCTATTGAACCATTTAGGTTCTCTGGTCTTAGCGAAGTGTGTTTCTTGAATGAAAATCACATCTCCTCCCTGCCTATTAAAGTCTCTGGTGACGACCGATCTTTTCTCTGGGCTATTTAAGCCCTTGACATTGATAGTAACAAGATCTAAGGTATGTATCCTGGCCTGTGAATGCATATTGAGCTAAGGAGCGGATGGGGGGGGAAGAGAGAGAGAGAAAAAAAAAAAAAAAAAAAAAAAAGGGGGGAGGGTAAGGAGGTAGGAAGGGGATAGGGTGGAGGTTGTTAAGATAAATGAGCTATTGAGGTCGTCAGGGAAGGGGAAAGAGGTGACAGTGGGAAAGGGAGTGAGTCTTAAAAAGGTGTTTAGTAGAGGGTTGGAGGGGAGATTGTCTGGTAGATAAAGTAGCGATCCAAGGTCGCTATTTCTAGCTTCTAGGGGTGGAGAGTGGTAGGGAAAAAGAAAAAAGAAAAGGGGAACAATCTGTAAAACAAGAGTAGTTAAATAGCAGGAGGTATTAGCCCCAGAACATCTATACAGATTATAATTATGGTGATAAACTTTGTAGGTGAAATAACCCTAAATTATCTAAAAAGTAATCGTCAGAACGTGTGTATGAACCAATTGCGGATAATTTATTTTTAACTAAAACGAGGTGAAGGGAACCTAAGTTATAGTCCCCACTGTCTGTCCTTTAATAAAGGTTGAGAAATGGACGTTCAAATCCCAGCTCCACTTCGTAGAGTGTTGGGGGTACACTTGAGTGTTCAAATATGATATCTATGCATGTATACATTTTTTTTTTTTTTTTGGCTCCCATCCCCCCCCACTTTTCTTTTTATATATTGAAATGTGTTATTGGGAGCTTAAACTGTGAATAAACATGGCTTCTCATAGACTCAGTTCCTTTTAGTGTAAATAGTTAATCAATCAGTAGCTATTTCTTTGATAACAGAAAATAAATGCTTTGTGAATTGTTACTGTAAATATGTTGGTTATGACAGATTAGTTGCAATAAAAACAATCTACTGAAGCAAAAATATCCAAACTATCACAATGTTGGAGGAAAGGTGTAAGAACAGCTCCAGGGCTGGGCCCTTTGTACAGTCCAAGCATCAGTCCGTCCCACCCGTAGCTGCCTTGTCTTATTAGAGAAAATCACATAATTCCTTGTGCTTAGGTACATGAGCCAAGGGTCAGTAAGTTAAGGGAAGAATATGAATACATTCAGATATAACTTTTATGTATATGCATACATACATATCTAAAAATTTTTTTTTTTTTTTTTTTTTTTTTTTATTATATTGAACTACTGTGATTGAAACTAGTAACATAGCATGGTATCTCATAAACCTAATTTCCTTCAGCGTAGTCAACCAATTATCCTGTTATTGTGTCTAAAGTAACAGAAAATAATTGCACTATATCACTATCACTATAAACGTGTTGGCAATGACAAGTTAGTGATAATATAAACAAACATCATAAACCAAAACATCCCATTTGTCCCAGTGTTCAAGAGATTGCGAGTACAGCTACAGGACAGGGTTCTTTTTACAGTCCAAATATCAGTCCGTCCTGCCTGTAGCTGCCCCCTCATATTAGAGAAAATGACATTATTCCCTGTGCACAGGTTAAATAAGCCAAGGGCAATTAAGCTAATAGGGGAATGTGACACTTCCATGATGCAATAAAGGGGTGGAAGGTGTTTTACTTATCTGTCTGGAAGTCTAGCTGGGTTGTAGTTTCAAGTGGAGGAAGTTTCCCATTTCTGGGGTCTTTCAGGTGGTGCATAGTATGACAGTGGGTCAGGTCCCTTTGTGGTAGGAATCCAGATTGAAATCAGTGGCCATCCACACCTCGAGCCATCCCCGGTCCAGGATGTGCACGAGCAGCTGCTCCTCCCGGAGGTCTAATCTGCAGGCCGAACGCCTGATTGAAGGCTCTAAGGTCATCCAGCGACCTGAAGATGGCAGAGGTGCCTTCTTTAGATGCTATTATGCATGTGGGGAAGCCCCATCTGTACTGGATTTGCTGCTCCTTGAGGATGGAAGTAATATAGCGTAAGTCTCGCCTCTTTTGCAGTGTAGCAGGACATAAATCTGTATAAATTTGAATCTCTGTGCCCTCAAATATTAGGGGGTGTTTGTTCCTGGAATGCTTTAGAATGTCTTCTTTGTCCTTGTATGAGAGTAATTTAATAATGATATCCCTAGGAGGGGCTCTGGCTGGTGGCTTGGGTCTGAGCGCCCTGTGTGCTCTTTCAACTGGGATCTCAGCTGCATTAGGAGTGTTTTTCAGATATTTAAACAGTTCTTGTATATATTGATTTAAGTCAGGCGGATTAACTGTCTCAGGTACTCCACGGAGCCTCAGGTTATTACGCCTGCTCCTGTTTTCTAAATCCTCTATTCTGTCTGTGAGGCTTTGTACTGTTGTATCTTGAGACTGTATACTACTAGCTTGTTGTTGCAGGTCAGATCTGAGTTCTTCCTGTACTTCCTCCATTTGTGTGACCCTGTGATCCACTGCAGCTATATCTTTTTTCAATTCCCCAAATAACATTTTCACATCCATCATTGCTTCTTTAATGTCATTTTTGGAAGATAGGTGCCTAATATCTTCTTTGGTAACATAACTAGAGAAAATGTGGTCTGCGCTGGAAGTTTGTACAGCTGCAGTCTGTTTGCTGGATTCAGTGGCCTCCCTTGTGGTATTTGTTTGGGTATCAGCTGCAATAAGGTAGTTCTCCAAACTAGAGGACTGAGAGCCCTTAGTTGATTTTGCAAGTCGTTTCTGGGACATACTGATAATAGGAAGGTAACCTCACTATACTCCTGATTGCCTAATAAGCTTCTTGTGTGAGAGAGGCAGGCCTCGTGGGTAATATATTATTCTTTATTATCTTCTTCCCCCACTCTAGGAGCCTATTCTTTCAGTGAGGGAACAATGCAGCCCTGCAGTTAGGAATTTTGTCACCCTGAGGTCTAATGCAGGTTACACACATTAGCTGTCCCACTCCTCCTGGGCCCTGTTATTATTTGGTGTTCTCACCTGCTCTGCGTTGGTGCGGTTCTACCGGGACAGGGCAGATCTTCAAAATGCACCTCCAGGGCCTCCAATCTCTCTGTCGCACTTGGTTGGTGTTCAGGCTGTTTCTCCAAGCCTCTCTGTGTTTTAACCGGTCTCTGGGTTAGTGCGCGTGTGGCTAGGGAAGGGCCGCCGCACCACGCAGTGAGCCGTAGCGTAGCAGGCCTGTGTTGTATGCCGGTGTGATGTTCCCGGCACAAGGCGACCTCCGGTAAGATGCAAGACAGTCCCTGGTTCCGGGCGATATATGCCCGCGGGAAGGCAGCAGTGCAGTCACGTCGCGGTAAAACTCCGCGCACCAGGCCTCACAGTTTGTCTTCACCCAGGGGGGGTCTTTCTGATAGTAAGCGGTCTTCTTCTTCAAATATTAGTATCCGCTTGGGTTCAGGATTCGTTGTGTAGCAGAATTGGGGTTCTGACAGGTTTTGGGTTATTCAGG